>NC_092382.1:78077300-78177300 GCF_030028105.1 Mobula birostris
TGCATTTACCCTATCTATACCCCTCATAATTTTGTTACACCTCCATCAAATCTCCCTTTATTCCTTGGAATGTTCTAAAGTCCTGACCTGTTCAATCTCCCCTTATAACCGAAGTCCTCCAGACCTGGCAACATCCTTGTGAATTTTCTCTGAACTCTTTCAACCTCTTTTATATCTTTCCTGCAGGTTGGTGACCAAAACTGCACTCCAAATTAGATCTCACCAATGTCTTGTACAACGTTAACAAAACATCCATCTCCTGTACTCAGTACTTTGGTTTATGAAGGCCAATGCGCCAAAATTTTTTTCTTTTTTCCATCCCTATCTACCTGTGACACCATTTTCAGTGAATTATAGAGCTGTATTCCCAGATCCCTTTCTTCAACAACACTCCTCAGTGCCCATCCATTCACTCTGTAAGACCTAGGTCCTATCAAAAACCTCACACTTGTCTGCATTAAATTCCACTTTCCATTTCTCAACCCATATTTCCAGCTGGTCCAGATCACACTGCAAGCCATGATAGCCTTCCTCACTGTCCACTACACCCCCAACCTTGGTGTCATCCACAAATTTGCTGATCCAGTTAACCACACTATCATCCAGATTACTGATATAGATGACAAGCAACAACAGATCCAGCACCGATCCCTGTGGCACACCACTAGTCACAGGCTTCCAGTCAGAGAGGCAACCATCTTCTACCACAGTCTGGCTTCTCCCAAAGCCAATGTCTCATCAAATTTACTATCTCATCTTGAATGCTGAGTGACTAAACCTTCTTGACCAACCTCCCATATAAGACTTCATTAAGTGCCTTGCTAAAGTCTATGTAGACAACGTCCACTGCCTTGCCCTCATCCACTTTCCTGATAACTTCCTCGAGAAACTCTATAAGATTGGTTAGCCATGACCTACCATGCACAAAGCCACACTGTCTATTCTTAATCAGTCCACATTGATCCAAATACTTATATATCTGCTTCCTGCACATATGTTCCAATAACCTTCCCACTACTGATGTCAAGCTCACCAACGTATAATTTCCTAGTTTATTTTTAGAGCTTTTCTTGAACAGCAGAACAACATTGGCTGTCCTCCAATCCTCCAGTACCTCACCTGACACTGAGGGTTATTTAAATATCTGTGTTTAGGTCCTGACAATTTCTGCACGTGTCTTCCACAGAATCCCAGGGAACAACTTGCCAGGCCCTGGGGATTTATCCACGCTAATTTGCCTTGAGACAGCAAACACCTCCACCTCTATAATCTGTACAGGGTCCATGAAGATGATACCGTTTTGCCTCACTTCTATAGACTCTGTGTCCATCTCCTGAGCAAATACGGATGCAAAAACACTATTTAAAATCTCTCCTATCTATTTTGACTCCTCATATAGATTACCATTCTGATCTTCCAGTGTGGGCATGTTTCTGTGTTAGAGTGGATTTCTTTTTGGGTAGATGATTTGTTAACACTTAAATGAGTTTGGCCACCAGACTTCTATTTTAACTGTTTGACAAAGGACTGTGGATTGAGTCCACCACGATGGGCTTCCTAAAAGGTGTAAATACCAGATGCTTCTGGTGCCTGATGCTGTAGTTTTGAAGACAGTCTTATCTATACATTATAAATATTAATTGTCTTCTATGTTAGCGCGTAAAATGCCAAATAAATGTATTGTGGATTGAACTAAAGGCTGTGGACACCAACACAGACATGTTGGCGTCAGAAGGAAAGGATGAAATCGAAGGTGTGATGTTTGTATGTAACTTCAAAAGGAAGCATTGTCTGTAACTTTTTAAGTAGCAATTGCCTTTGTGTTTAGCATATAAATATCGAGCCCACATTTTAGCTAGCAGACCTTTCTGCGGAAAGCGTCCCCGTCCGTAAGATGCCTGCTGTACCATGTTGTGTCGAATAAAGAAGCTGCTTTGTATCTACCAGTGACTCTGTCTCTCCAGTGATTTCATCCACTCTACAACATTTGGAGTCAGGAGTGGGATACCTTCGTGACCCGTCGTGTGGCCAGCATTCCTAGCAGTCTAAGTTGGTGAGTATTTTTCTAAAATAACACTCACACTTGGATCTGTTCAGTCGGTGGACACACGGGAACATGAGGTATCACGAACGTGGAGAAATGACTGGTAGATATTAAAGTAGTGTGTGCGTGTGCATGTGTGTTTATGTAAGTGAGGAATCTTTGCATGTTAACTTGGTGAGAGTTGAACCACCAGTTGCGAAAGGTGGTAACCAACGGTACAGTTCGAGACGTCAGCGTGGGGGTGTGTATACTCGTTCGGGGAGCTGCATTTTAGTGTATGCGTGTGCAAGTGTGATGCAAGGGAATACAGCAGGCATCAAGAGTTCAGGTACTCAAAAGTGGCAGATTGTGGAATACGTACTCTGCAGTTTTATATTTTGCGCAGTGTGGGAATTAGTATGGAGATATCTCAGGGAGAGGTTTTACCCAGATAATTCTACCAGAATGGCACCTATTGAAGTCAGGCAACGTCAGGCTGAGAACCCTGACGATCCGAGCCAGCCCTTGACCTTGATTACAACTATTCATAAGCCCTTCAACCCTGGGGAGAAACAGAGCATTTTGTCCGAGTTGCCCTCACTTAAAGTCGCCTGTGGGAATTCAGAATTCTGGCGCAAACTCGAGGAAATGGTTGAAATTCACCAGATGCACCCTAAAGATATACTGTGTTAGTGAAAGCCAAGTGCCCGAGGAATATGTGGGACAGTATGGCCCAGGGGATGCGGGATGGTACATGGGTAACTACCGGGAGCGGCAGTAATGAAGAAAGATATCGCTCCTTTAAAGAGGAAGTGAGGCAGCGCCTGGGTGGAGGCGAGAGTAGCTGGGGAATGATAATGGCAGTGATTCAAAAGGCTGACGAGACAGCCATGGATTGCGCAGAACGTAAATACCGAGTGTACGAAGAGTATTCAGGGTTGGATAACCCAGGGAGGGACGACCCAGTCTTCCTAAAAATGCTGAAGGAAGGGCTGAGTTCAGCCCACCAAGAAGTTTTAGATTTAGGTATAATGGTAGGGTCCAACTACTCTGAGATAGTTTCGTGAGCCAGTGAGATTGACCAAAGAAAAGGCAAGAGAAATCGTAAAGTGGGTATAGTGGATGCAGCTGCTGTGATATCCCGGAGGGTTTGCTTTGCTTGCCAGCAGCCAGGGCACTTTGTAAAGGACTGCCGGACCAGGTATAAGGCAGTGAAGGAGCTGATATGCTACAGCTGTGGCCTATCGGGACATTGCTGGAGACAGTGTCTAAAAGGGAGGGGGAAAACCCAGGCGAAGGAGACAGCAGACACCCAGTCACTCACCCCACCAGTCTGACTGTTGATCAGATCAAGGAGTTAGTGACAGCGCTTCTTAAGGCAGAGAAGGATGTGGCAGCAGGCTTCACGGCCAGTGCTGGTGACTCACCGATGTACATAACGGCATTGTTAGGGGGACGGCAATGCAATATGTTAGTGGACACAGGGGCATCTGTATCGATAACAGACTTGCCCTTACCAACGACCAGACAGGCCAGTTATATCAGGGGTGTAGGAGGGAAAACAGTAAAAGCAGAAAGAAGCGAGATGCAAATACTAGAAATCGGGGGAGTACAGCTTCCAGTGTATTTTTGGGTATGTCCAAATAATGAGGGCACGATCCTTGGAACAGACATCCTCAGGGAAGCAGGAGCTGTTATAGATTCAGGAAAAGGAGAAATCCACTCTAACATTCTGCACTGACCTTCTCCATGTCTCTATGACAGAGAAGCTGGGCAAATTTGATTGTCAGGGGAAACTGGTAGGAATGACAATGGAGCAGCAATGGCTGGAGTTTCTGGGAGCAATTCGGGAGCTGAGTGATAGACACATCCCAAAGAAGTGGAAGCATTGTAAAGGCAGGAGGGCATAACCGTGGCTGAAATGAGAAACCAAAGCCAACGAGAGGCAAATAATAGAAAAAAAAACATTGGGGAGCTTTTAGAAACCAACAGAAGGTAACTAAAGAAAGTCAGATGAGCTCAGGGTGTGGAATTATGATATTGTAGTAATTAATGAGTCTTCTTAGCACCCAACAGTCTGAGGCATTTCGGGGAACAAAATATCTGGGGTCTCAAAATCGCTTGAAAACCAAGGTTCCCTGCACCAGTTACCTTTCAACTTTTATTTTGGAAGGCACATACAAACTCTACACCCTCAAAATTCACCTCTGAAGAACTCCCACTTACCAAGTACACCTTTCAAAAAGATACCTTTCTCCAATTTAGAATCTCAAGAGGGGTCCAGACCTCTCTGTTTCCATATTTACTTGGAATCTCATTGCATTATGATCACCAGGTACAAAGTGTTCCCCTACACTAATTTCTGTCACTAGTTCTGGACCATTTGCTAATAGCTTATTGCACACTTCTACATCGGGAATTTTACCGACTGACTAAGGTCACATTTGACAAACTCTACCCCTGCTAGTCCTTTTACAGTATGGGAGCCCCAGTCAATATATGAAAAGTTAAAATCACTTACTGTATCAACCTTTGTTTCTTGGCATAGTCTGCGATCTCTCTACAAATTTGTTCCTCTCAATCCCTCAGACTGTTGGGTGCAACCAAGTCCCAGTAATGGCTACAACATCATAATTCCCTGTCCTGAGCTCATCTAGCTCTCCTACGATGCTTCTTGCATTGTGATATACACAGCTCAGCACATTCATCACACCATGCTCAACCATTTGATTGCTGACTCTATCTGACGTCTGAACAACATCTGACTGGTGTCAAGAAAACAAACTTTCTCTTATTGTCACAAAAAACAAAGGAGTTGATTGTGGACGACAGGAGGAATGGAGACAGGCTAACCCCTATTGACATCAATGGATCTGGGGTTGAGAGGGTGAACAGCTTTAAGTTCCTCGGCATAAACGTCACCGAGGAACTCATGTGGTCTGTACATACTGGCCATGTGGTGAAAAAGGCAGAATAGTGCCTCTTTCACCTCAGATGATTGAAGTTTAGTGTGGGCCCCCAAATCCTAAGAACATTCTACAGGGGCACAATTGAGAGCATCCTGACTGACCGGATCACTGCCTGGTATGGGACCTTTACTTCCTTCAATCGCAAGACTCTGCAGAGAGTGGTGCGGACAGCCCAGCGCATCTGTAGATGTGAACTTCCAACTATTCAGGACATTTACAGAGACAGGTGTGTAAAAAGGGCCCAAATGATATTGGGGACCTAATTCACCACAAACACAAACTGCTGCTGCTGCTACCATCCAGGAAACTGTACCACAGCAAAAGGACCAACAGGCTCCAGGACAGCTTTGTCCAGCAGGACATCAGACTGATTAATTCATGCTGACACAATTATATTTCTATGTTATATTGACTGTCCTATGTACAAACTATTTATTATAAATTACTATAACTTGCACATTTAGCTGGAGAGGTAACATAAAGATCTCTACTCCTCATGTATATGAAGGATCTAAGTAATGAAGTCAATTCAATTCCATTCACCCTCTCCACTATCTGTTCTAGCATTCTCCCTCCCACCTCCCCCCTGCAACTTTAGTTTAACCAACACCCCCGACCCCCCACACTCGCACAAGCCAGTCTTACACTAGAATATTAGACCTCTGCTAGTTTTAATTCCCGAACTAACAAATCCCTTGTCACCGCTTTGACTTTCTTCTGCCAGGTAATTTCCCCCTCCCCCCCAAAAGTATCTAAAGTGATCCACCTGTTGTTGTGTGGGATGGCCACAAGAGTACTCTGTGATGGCTATTTAAACTCATTCCACTTCCTGACGCTCACTCAGTTTCCTATGTCCTGTACCTTGGGTGAAACCCACCTCTCTTCATGTCATAGCTATCACCACCTCCCCCCCACAAACTCCCGGATGATCCAGAATTCATCCATTTCCAGCTCCAACTCCTTAGAGTGAAGGGTTACAAGCTGCAGCTGGATGCACATCTTGTAGGTGAAGGCATCAGGGACACTGGAGGTCTCCCCATCTTCCCACCAATGTCCCCTCTAAATTGTAATGACAAGTGTGTGCAAAAATATCTTGTGCTGTCCAATTTTTACCCAGTGGCAACAAGATG
Source organism: Mobula birostris (assembly GCF_030028105.1). Taxonomy (NCBI): domain Eukaryota; kingdom Metazoa; phylum Chordata; class Chondrichthyes; order Myliobatiformes; family Myliobatidae; genus Mobula; species Mobula birostris. The sequence goes on from NC_092382.1 coordinate 78,083,423, forward strand.
TGCACACTGAATTTTATATAGAGAGGTATTCATTTTAACAGCTAGCAAATCACTGTTAATAAAAAGTTTGATCTCCTCTGGGTTCGATTCAGTTCATCCGCACTCTCACACAACCTATGTAGCAGGCCTGCAGCGGGTAATGAAGGATTTTCTCGCCAGAGCTTTTGTACACTGTCCATACGTGATTTGCTTGTTAAATGATGTTTTAAAAACTCAGATATCCAAATATCACTCCACTTCTTCCCACTTGCAAATTCTCCAGCAATTTTTGCATCGCCACAATACACACAGGTAACACCAGTTTCTGTATCGTACATAAATATTTCCCCTGAACCCTCCCCCAGGTGACTGACGGTGGTGAACTCATTGATGGCAATGCCAATGAATATGAAGGGAAGGGCAGTAGTCTGTCTCATTGGAGTCTGGCACGTTTGTGATGTGAAAGCTACTTGTTGCCCAGGGCAAAGGTGTTTGGTATCATTACGTACCCAGAGAGAATGGGTCAAAACATGTTCTCATGGGCAGACAACAGGAAATCTGCAGACGCTGGAAATTCAAGCAACGCACATCAAAGTTGCTGGTGAACGCAGCAGGCCAGGCAGCATCTTTAGGAAGTGGTGCAGTCGACATTTCGGGGGTCTCGGCCCGAAACGTCGACTGTACCTGTTCCTAGAGCTGCTGCCTGGCCTGCTGCGTTCACCAGCAACTTTGATGTGTGTTGCATGGCGGTGTAAAACGTGGTTTTGTTGCTGTCAAATAAAAGTTCAATTCTGCCAGAATATGTTTGTTATTAGTAACCCACGGTACGTATAGAGAACACAACACCCCTGACATCTCCTTCGTACCTGCTTCCAAGCACCTTAAAACTGTGCCCTCTCTGCAGATTTTCTCTTGTTTGTGACTGGAGGCAGAACAAAGGTGATTTTCTCAACAGTTGATGTAAAAGATTTTGTTCCCTTTCTCCGAGTTCCTAATCATTGCATTTAGATAGCTGGAGCTCAGCCCTGTCTGAGAGATCCATCGGCTCCCATTCCCTCATCAGCTGGAAGCTCCCCGGGGTCCGTGCTGGGATCGTGGGGCTGAGAGAGAGGGACGAGAGCACGACTGTCCCGGGATTGCTGGTCACAGTGTCCGTATCTCAAAGCAATTACCCCTCAGTCGGTAGTGAAAACAGTCGCACGGAGAAACACTCACCGGCAGCGACATCCGAGGCCTTTTGTGTACTGCGCATGCGTGATATTCGGGGCCCGCCGCAACCCTGACGCCTGCGCATTTGATCGGTGCTTCAGAGACGACGAAAACTGCAGCGCAGAGCTTTCTGGGTAATCATGGTGCCATTGAAAGTTTCTGCAAGCACAGGTTCCACGTCCATACCTCAGTGTTTTTTTTTGTGTAGAAAACTCAGCAGCTCTTTTAACGCAGAAAGCAGCTCCCATAAAACAATACACTTACACTTTCCGCGTGTTTAATGCCAAAGTAGAACGTTCTTACAAATGCAGATAAGAAACACAAGAGATTCTGCTGTTGCAGGAGATGTGGACACAAACACATAAAATGCTGGAGGAACTCTGCAGTTCAGGCAGCAACTAAGCAGAAATTCACCACCTTTTCTTTCAATCAAACAAACAGTTTCAAAATGTTTCTGGTCTTTCATTTGTAGCCACATCCTGCTGGTCTGATTCCTCTTCTTCCTCTTCCTTGTAAACTCTCGGCCCCATCTCTTTCTGGAGCCCCAAAGCCCTGACTCAGGCTGGTTTCGGACTGTGCACCATCGAAGATTCACTCCCTAGTCTGCTGTCAGACTTTCGAGGCGCATTGCAACAACCCAACTGTCTGAGACACAGTCCTTTGAAATGAGTGAAAATGACAGAAAACGTTGAAAAGAGCGGGGAAGAAGGAGTTTAACCAACTTCATCCAGAGCTCTGAAGGACATCAAAACCACAGTGAGCTCATCGTCTTATTCAGCCCAGAGAGAAGCATGAAGGAAATCCATGCAGGTGTATAGGATGATGAGAGACATTGGCCGTGTGGATAGACAGAGGCTTTTTTTTCCCGGGGCTGAAATGGCTAACATGAGGGAGGAATAGGTTTAAGCTGCTTGGAAGTAGGTACAGAGGAGATGTCAGAGCTAAGTTTTTTAAACAAATTGTGGTGTGTGTGTTGTATGCACTGCCGGCGACGTGGCAGAGACGGATGCAATAGGGTCTTTTAAGAGACTCTTAGATAGGTACATGGAGATTAGGAAAATAGAGGGCTATGCGGTAGGGTAATTCTAGACAGTTTCTACAGTAAGTTACATGGTCATCACAACATTGTGGACCAAAGGATCTGTAATGTGCTGTAGATTTCTATGATTCTATGAAATTCAAGGGAAATCTCCTATCCCAAGGAGTGGTGACCAGTTGCAACCTGTCATCACAGGGAGAGTGACAGCGGAGTGGCAGGGATTGGTTTTAAAATACTGATATGGAACAGAAGCATGGGCAGGGACAAGATGGGCCGAGTGGCCTCTCTAGTATACATTGTGAGTGTGGCAGAGACAGTAAGTACCTGAGACACGGGATTTGATACAGAACTGATTTATTTTTCACAGATCCACAATATTAAACACCAGTCTAGTTTAAGGCTAACATCAGCAGAACAGACTCCTCCAATGCTCAGTGACCAGGGTTCAGTCCTGGGTGCGATGAGCAGCCACAAGAACTGCAGATTCTGACAGTAAAACAGTCCCTCCTGAACCTGCAGCTGCCTTCAGTCACCGTGATGGTTAAACATTTAACACAGAGCTGATTTGAACTTCCTCCCTGATGTGAAGTTGCTAGTGTTGCAGCAGCTGGGATGATTGAGTAAAACTCTTTGCTGACTCCGGACAGAAATGTGGCCTCTATTTATTGTGAACTCACTGGAGCATCACAAGATGGGTTAACTGAATGAGTCTCTTTGCACACACGGAGCAGGTGAACGGCCGCTTCCCAGTGTGAAGCTGTTGGTGTATCTGCAGGAACACTGAAACAGAATCTGTGGCCATTCAGCCCCTCTAACCATCAACAAGATGGCGGCTGCTCTCCCATCTCAGCCACGTTTCTGTCCGATCCTCATTTCCTCGATCCCTTCGGTCTCCACACATCTGCTGGCCTCTGTTTTATGTGAGGACGATCACTGAGTCTTCACCGCCCTCTGTGGTGGGGATTTACAGACATTCACCACCCTAGGAGTGGAGACATTTCCCCTCATCTCAGTCCCGGACAGTCCACCCCGTTTTTCAGAGACTGGGATCCCTGGTTCAACCGGTAATGATGTTGTGCATTTCAATGTGTTCACCTCTCAGTCCTCGGTTCTCTAAATGAAAGGGTTATCACATTTGATCTTTCTTCATATGATGACCCCACCACTCCAGGGATCAGTCTGGTGAATCTTCATTGCACTCTCTATAACAAATACTCTCTAACCTCTTTGTTAATCCTCTATGGAGTTAATTTCCATCTTCTGCAGCCGCGTGTTGCCCCAACCACTCACCTCCCACTCCTGTCACTATTTTCACCTTCCCACCTCCCCCTCACCTGGACCCACCTCTCACTCCCCAGCTCTTGCCCCATCCCCACCCCTCACCTCTTTTCTCTGACTATTTCCCGTCCACTCTCAGTCCAGAGGGAGGGTCTCGGCCCGAAATGTTGACGGTCCATTTCCCTCCACAGATGCTGCCCGACCCACTGAGTTCCTCCGGCAGTTTGTTCTTTGGTCTGTATAACCCGTGTTAGTGTGGGGAGCGGGATTTTACACCATATTCCCGGTACAATCTCAACAAAGCACAAATAATTGTCACTTTGCCCGGACCATTGGCCCCGATTGCAGGGCAACAGTCTGCCGGTGTTTGCCCCCCAATGTGGTGAATCGCCACCACCGTGGGCTCAGACATTTCCACAGATGAGCCCCTCCTGTCCCCACCGGGACAAACATCCTGTCCGCCCCCTCTCTCACCGTCTTCATCCTTTCAATAAAATCCCCCTCTCCCTCCCCGGGGAACCGGCATCAAACCGACGGGCCGAGCGGTCTCCTCCTACCTCTCAGCGATACATCAGACTCCGGCCGCAGGAGACGCTTCACAAACGCCCCAACTTCCCTCGGAGGGAAATGGAAATAAATCAGAAAGCGGACATTTACTTTTAGATTTGTTCCGCTTTAACGGGCAGTTCGCGTTCCAGCAGGAGAAGGGGTAACGCCCACTTGGCTGGTCCGCCTCTACTATTGGGTGTAACCGGTGATTGACATCGCTTCACACCAATGGGAATAGCGCAGCTCTGCAATCAATTCAATTCCTCTCAACACACATCAAAGTTGCTGGTGAACGCAGCAGGCCAGGCAGCATCTGTAGGAAGAGGTGCAGTCGACGTTTCAGGCTGAGACTCTTCATCAGGACTAACTGAAGGAAGAGTGAGTAAGGGATTTGAAAGTTGGAGGGGGAGGGGGAGGGGGAGGGGGAGGGGGAGATCCAAAATGATGGGAGAAGACAGGACGGGGAGGGATGGAGCCAAGAGCTGGACAGGTGATTGGCAAAAGGGGATACGAGAGGATCATGGGACAGGAGGTCCGGGAAGAAAGACAAGGGGCGGAGGGGGGGACCCAGAGGATGGGCAAGAGGTATATTCAGAGGGACAGAGGGAGAAAAAGGAGAGTGAGAGAAAGAATGTGTGCATAAAAATAAGTAACAGATGGGGTACGAGGGGGAGGTGGGGCCTAGCGGAAGTTAGAGAAGTCGATGTTCATGCCATCAGGTTGGAGGCTACCCAGACGGAATATAAGGTGTTGTTCCTCCAACCTGAGTGTGGCTTCATCTTTATAGTAGAGGAGGCCGTGGATAGACATGTCAGAATGGAAATGGGATGTGGAATTAAAATGTGTGGCCACTGAGAGATCCTGCTTTCTCTGGCGGACAGAGCGTAGATGTTCAGCAAAGCGGTCTCCCAGTCTGCGTCGGGTCTCGCCAATATATAAAAGGCCACATTCCAGGATCCTGCAGCAGTTTAACTTAATCTGATTACTTACAAATGTACAATCAAGTCGCAAATATCATTCACCAAAATCTTGATTTAAAATACAGACTCATGAATGCCCTCCATCACTTCATTAAGGCACCATAAATTCAAGCCAGATCCAGTATTAGAGTCAAAATCTGACAAATTATATGATAATCAATACATTTTTTCAGATAGGACAATCCATAATAACCATCCGGATATAATATTACTGGATAAACAAGCAGGAACAACTCCCTCACTAGATAAAACCATTCCCAACACACACATGTTCCTCGACCAGTGGAGCACCTCAGCACAGATATTGTTTGCGTCATCAGTCAGACAACCGAAAGATTTTCCCCGTCACTCAGCTTCCAAATGTTGCTACTCTGTCATTCGTTGCCACACCCTGTTGCGGATTCCCTTCTCCTCATCATACGTTCTTACCCCGACCATCGTCCAGATCCCCAAACTCTGCCATGTGCCCACCTCTGGTTTCTGACCCTGCTTTGTTGAACATCCAACTGATGGTTTCCCATTCTGCTTTCAGTCTTTAGAGGACAGGGGTGATTTCTAAGGACCCTTTCAAAGCAGGGAAAATGACCCATAATGTGGAAATGAGCCGTGAATAAGGACGTTAACTACCAATGTCATTCTTCCTCAGCCCAGAGATTTGAGTGGTGAAGAACATCTCAGACAGAACTGCAGTCAACTTGACTTCTTCAGTCTGCAGAAAATTCAAGGGAAACCTCTTCACCCCCAGGTTGGTGACTGTTTGGAACCGATCACCACAGGGAGAGCGAGAGGGGAACAACAGGGGAGGATTTAAAAGGACTGTCATGCAATTGACAGGGTCCAGCCGGCCTGGGATGACTCTATTGTACGCTAGTTGTGTTATAAATTCACTAAGTACCGGAGATAAGAGTTCAGAATAGAACTGATTTATTTGTCTCAGATCCAGAACATTAAACTCCAGTCCTATTAAAGGTGAATGTGCAGCAGAAGAAATTCCTCCCATGCCCAGTGACCAGGGTGCAGAAATGGGTCTGGTGAGCAGCAGCAATAATTGCAGAATTCAGCACCGACAGTCACTCTCGAAATTGCATTCAGCAACGGTGATGGACGAATATCCAGCATGCAGCTTATTGAAACTTTCTGCCCAGTGTGAACCCGGTAGTGTGTCACAAGGTTAGATTACTAAGTGAATCACTTCCCACATTTATGGCAGGTGAACAGCCTCTCCCCAGTGTGAACTCAATGATGCATATTTGGTGGAGATGGTTGAGAGAATCTCTTCCCAAAGTCTGAGCAGGTGATCGGCCTCCATCCAATGTGAACTTGCTGGTGTTTTAGTAGATGAGATGACCAAGTGAATCCCTTCCCACAGTCTGAGCAGATGAATGGCCTCTCCCCAGTGTGAAGTCGTTGGTGACTCTGTAGGTTGGATGACTGAGTGAAAATCTTCCCACAGAATGAGCAGGAGAATGAACTCTCCCCAGTGTGAACTGACTGGTGTCTCAGTAGGTGAAATAATAAGGTGAATCCTTTCCCACAGAGTGAGCAGGTGAACGGCCTCTCGCCAGTGTGAACTCGCTGGTGTACCAACAGGTTGGATGACCGAGTGAATCCCATCCCACAGTCTGAGCAGGTGAACGGCCTCTTCCCTGTGTGTACTAGCTGATGTTCCTTCAGTTGAGATGATCGAGTGAATCCCTTCCCGCAGTCTAAGCAGGTAAATGGCTTCTCCCCTGTGTGAACTCGCTGATGTACCTTCAGTTTAGATGAGCAAGTGAATCCCTTCCCACAGACTGAGCAGGTGAACGGCCTCTCCCCAGTGTGAACTCGCTGGTGTACCAATAGGTTGGATGACCGAATGAATCCCATCCCACAGTCTGAACATTTAAATGGCCTCTCCCCAGTGTGAACTCGCTGATGTTCCTTTAGTTGAGATGACCGAGTGAATCCCTTTCCACAGTCTGAGCAGGTGAATGGCCTCTCCCCAGTGTGAACTGACTGGTGTGCTTGTAGGTTGGATAACTGAGTGAATCCTTTCCCACACTCTGAGCAGGTGAACGGCCTTTCCCCAGTGTGAACTCGCTGATGTACCTTCAGTTGAGATGACCAAATAAATCCCTTCCCGCAGTCTGAGCAGGTGAACGTTCTCTCCCCGGTGCAAACTGGCTGGTGAGCCATTGGGTCAGATGACCGAGTGAATCCTTCCCCACAAATTCAGCAGATGACCAGCCTCTGCCCAGTGTGAACTGACTTGTGTGTCCACAGGTGGGAAGACCCACTGAATCCCTTCTCAAATGCAGAACATGTGAATGGCCTTGTCCCAGTGTGAACTTGCTGATGTACCTTCATGAGATGACCTTGAATCCCCACAGTCTGAAAAGGTGAACGGCTGCTCCCCTGTGTAAACTGACGGACATGCCAGTCGGTTAGATGATCGAGTGAATCCCTCCCCACAGTCTGAGCAGGAAGGATGATTGAGTAAACCCTCCCCACAGTCTGAGCAGGAAGGATGATCGAGTGAATCCCTTGCTCCACTTCTGGATATACGTGGACAGAGACAGCAAAACTGGTGTGTTGGGTTCGCGATTCCCGTAGATAAATTCCTTGTCGTTTTTAACCTGAAAGAAATATATAAAATTCACCAGTGGGTGAAGGACAACATTTCAGATGAGATCACTTTAGTTGCCAAGGTGTGATCTGGTATCTCACTGTTACAGTGAAGTTCAACCCAAGTTGGAGGGAGAAATTCTCTTCTAAATGGGCACAGTGCTGGTATCTGGAATGACCATCAAACTCTCTGATGCTCTTCTTGTCTCTATAAGAATGGGATATTTCTGCCGTCTCCAGTCTGTGACTTGGCTTAGTTAACACTCTGCATTGGTATTATTCCCTGTTCCCACTGAGCTGCACGGGTGCCTGGCCCCACTGTAACTGAAACACACTCACACAAATAGCCTTTGTTGACGTGCAGCTGGGATTTTCTTTTATCTACTGTCAATGTAAGGTGCCACAGTTTTAAAGCCACGTAAACGTTTCCTGCCCAGATGAATGGTTGGTGCGCACAGTTGTTAAAAGGAACTACATGAATATTAGTATTATTTCATGTCCTTGTCACAGAGTCATAGAAAAGTACAACACAGAAACAGGCCCTTTAGCCCATCTAGTTTGTGTTGAACTATTTAAACTATTTACCTCCGTACCCCTACCATCCAGGTACTTATACAAGCTCTTAAATGTTGAAATTGAGCTCACATGCACCAGTTGGGCTGTCTGCTCATTCCACACCTGGATGACCATCTGTGTGAAGAAGTTTCTCCTCATGTTCCCCTTAATGTTTCACCTTTCACCCTCAACCCATGGCCTCTGGTTGTAGTCCCAACCAATCTCATTGGAAAAAGCCATCTTGCATCTACCCCATCTATAACCCTCATAATTTTGGTACACCTCCATCAAATCTCCCCTCAATCTTCTACATTCCAAAGAATAAAGCCCACACCTGTTCAATCTCTCCTCATAACCCAAGACCTCCAGACCAGGCAAAATCCTTGTGAATTTTCTCCGAACTCTTTCAATCTCTTTTACATCTTTCTTGTAGGTTGGTGACCAAAACTGCACACAATACTCCAAATTATGGCTCACCAATGTCTTGTACAAAGTCAACATAACATCCATCTCCTTTACTTAGCACTTTTGTTTATGAAGGCCAATATGCCAAAATCTTTTTTTCCATCCTGTTGAACTGTGACACAACTTTCAGTGAAATATGGACCTGTATTCCCATATCCCTTTCTTCTACAATACTTCTCAGTGCCGTACCGGTCACTGTGTACCACCTACCCTGGCAGCTCCTACCAAAGCACAACACCTCACACTGGTCTACATTAAATTCCATTTTCCATTTCTCAACCCATTTTTTCCAGCGGTCCAGATCGCATTGCAAGCCATGGTAGTCTTCCTCGCTGTCCACTGCACTACCCATCCTGGTGTCATCCACAAATTTGCTGATCTAGTTAACCACACTATCATCCAGATTACTGATATAGATGACAAACAACAACAGATCCAGCACTGATCCATGTGGCACTCCACTAGTCACAGGTTTTCAGTCAGAGAGGCAACTATCTGCTACAACACTCTGGTGGTGAATTTTTAAGGGTATTGGGGGATGTAAGAAATGATTCTTGGACTCTTGTAAATAATGGGTTAAAACTAAGTCCAAACTTATGTGTGCTTTGTTCTGGATAGTGTGCAAATTTCTGTTCTGTCTTTCACTGAGGAATCTGCTTGCAGCTTGTTTAGATTAACGACTCACAGATATCTCTTGGGAACGTTATGTAGAGTTGAGTTCTCATGAGACACGAATTGAACAAAGTGTCTAACGAAAGAGAATAACTAATAAGGATTGGACAGAACATTCATTTGTATTTAAAACCCTGATTTAGTGGACTCCCTTATCTAAGAAATTAAGTTTTGCTCCAACAGCCTTGGTGGGAATACCAGTTGAACTAAAGTGCTCTTTATTTCATTAGTTCTATAATTGTAACGTTTCTGCATGTTGGACAGAGATTCATCATGAGCAGCCAGAGGGAGAGGAGTTGTGTCCCTCTGATGCTTGGCTCTGAGCTTCTCGCCGGCTGAGTTCGAAGAAATAAACTGGTGAAAAGGATAAAGTAAAGAACTGTTTGTAGTGTGGTTATTGATCCGGCAAATTTAAGCTTACTCCATAAAAAGTATCCCATCCGGATACTTCACACCTTTGCACAGCTATTCTCTTCTTTTGACTTCAAGAAATAGAACTGTGGACACATCATGGAAACAAGCCTCTCTCTATACTCTCTCTATACTTCCTGCAGCCTCAGTAAATCAGCCAACATAATTAAAGATTCCCAGAACTCCAGACCAGACATTATCGATTATCAACCACCCATCAGGTCGAAGATAAATGAAAACAAAAGAACAGAAAACATACCACCAGACCTAGGGACATTTTCCATTCTGCTGTTATAAGCAAACTGAATATTCCTCAGCATTATAAGATGGACTCTTCACTTCATAATGTAAGTCGACGTGACCTTGCACCATATGTCCACCTGCAGTGGATTTTCTCTGTAACCATAATGCTTTCTTACACTCTGTTAATGTTTTACTATTTTCTACTGTTGTAATTTGTTGATCTGAGAGGATGGTATGCAAGACAAGATTTTCATTAAACCTCGGTACATGACAATAATAAACGATTCCCCACTTTAATTGTGTGGAAATATTAGACAGACTGAGCTTCTCCTCTGGAACTTCTGGAGGAAGATTTCACTGAAGTGTACAAATGTTTGAGAAGCCCAGAAAAACAGAAAAGGCTTCCTTCTTGCATTAATAGGGCTATATACCTCGAAACATTGGCTGCCCTTCGGCAATTTGTAACAGTGGAATAGAGTCAATGAAAAAAAATCCCCACCCACAATGAGAGAATGTGACAGATCTGGATGTGTCTCCCTTGTCTGAATGGAAAAAAAATATTAAACAGCACAAACAAGAGAAACAAACCCACAGATGTAAGGCAGTGGTCCCCAACCACTGGGGCGCAGACCACTGGAGATGAGAGAGAGTGAGGATGAAGGACACAGAGAGAATGGAAATGATATGATTTGGTGATATGAGTCAGCTGCAACTTTCCTCATTCCCTGTCACACAATGTTGAACTTGAACATCCCCCCTACACCCTCCCCCGTCGGCCGATATTAAACCGGTCCACGGTGCAAAGAAGTTTGGGGAACCCTAACATAAGGAATCATACACATGACGCCAGACCCTGGTGTAGCAAACCCATGCATGACATCAGGCTTGTGGTGGGAGAAGGGAAGGAGAGGGGTAAGACTTTTTGTTCCATGGCTCTCTTCCAGTGAAGGTGGGACCTGTACAGAAAGGACCACAGCAAAAGAGAAGGTTCTCAGGAAACTGAAGATCTGAAGGCAGATAAGTCACCTGGACCTGATGGTTTATGCCCACAGTTCTGAAAGAGGTGGCCAGAGAGATCGTGGAGGCATTAGTAATGATCCTTGAAGAATCACTTGATTCAGGAATGGCTCTGGAAGAATGGAATATTGCAAATGTCACTCCTCTCTTTAAGAAGGGAGAGAGGCAGAAAAAAGGAAACTATAGGCCACTCAATCTGACAGTGGTTGGGAAGATGTTGGAGTCGATTGTTAAGGATGTGAGTTCGAGGTACTTGGAGGCACAAGATAAAATAGGCCGGAGTCAGCATTGTTTCCTCAAGGGAAAATCTTGTCTGATAAATTTGTTGGAATGCTTTGAAGAAGTAATACGCAGGGTAGACAAAGGAGAATTGGTTGATGTTGTGTACTTGGATTTTCAGGCCTTTGACAAGGTGCCACACGTGAGAACCCTTAACAAACTCTGAGCCTATGTTATTACAGGGAAAAGGTAGTGACTGATTGGCAGGAGGAAGCGAGTGGGAATAGAGACAGCCTTTTCTGGCTTGCTACCGGTTCCTAGTGGAGTTCCACAGGGGTCTATGTTGGGAACGATTCTTTTCATGTTATATGCCAATGATTTGGATGATGGAATTGATGGCTTTGTTGCAAAGTTTGCAGGGAATTTAAAGATAGGTGGAAGGACAGGCTAGAGAAAGATCAGGAAAATGGGCAAGGAAATGGCAGATAGAATACTGTGTTGGGAGGTGCATGATGATACACTTCACTAGAAGAAATGAAAGGGTTGGCTATTTTCTAAATGGAGAGAATGTACAAAAAAAATCTGAGGTGCAAATGGACTTGGGAGTCCTTGTGCAGGATTCCCTAAAGGTTAATTTGTGGGTTGAGTCTGTGGTGAGGAAGGCAAGCATTCAGTTCAAGAAGACTAAAACATAAAAGTTAGGATGTAATGTTGAAACTTTATAAAGCTCTTGGATTATTCTCAGCAGTTTTGGGCCCCTTATCTCAGAAAGGATGTGCTAATACTGGAGAGAGTTCCAAGGAGGTTTACGAAAATGAATACAGAATTGAATGGCCTGTCATATGAACAGCATTTGATGGCTCTGGACCTGTACTCAGAGGAATGAAGGATGATTTCATTGAATCCTATCAAATGGTAAATGGCCTTGATCAAGTGGATATGGAGAGGATGTGTCCTGTATTGGGAGACCAGAGGATGTCATCTCAGTATAAAGGGGGCAGTGGGACGTCCTTTTAGAAAGGTGAATGAGGGGGAATTTCTTTAGCCAGAGAGTGCTGAATCTGTGGAATCCTTTGCCATGGGCAGCTGTGAAGGCCAAGTATTTATGGATATCAAAGGCAGAGGTTTCTAGATTCTTGATGATGACAGTTTATGGGCAAAAGGAAGGAGACTGGGACTAAGGAAAATTGGAACGGGCATGATTAAATGGCAGAGCAGGTGCGATGGGCCAAATGGCCTAATTTTGCTCCTACGGTATATCTCATGGTTTTATGTGGGGGCACCAGAATAACATCACATGTGCGTGAGAGTTTGTATTCAAAGGCTGCTTAATGGACGTTTTTAATGATTTCAGGGGGTGAACGAAAGAAATTTAACAGATTTCATCAATGAATCCAAACTTGTGTGATTTAAAGTCCCCTGCAAGATACCCTGCTCTGCCACATTGTCCGTAGAGCAGGGTATCTCTGAAGCAGGTGGGGTGGGGTGGGGTGTGGGAGGTGGTGTTACAAGACTGGACAGTAGTTGAACAAGATGGGCAGGGATAAGCAGATGGAACCAGGTGGGAGAAGGGATCGAGAACAATCACTGATGGTCCTCCAGCAATACACAGATACTGAATTAATAGCACAGACTACTGTATAAAAATTCTAAAATGACAAAGTTAGAACAAACAACAAGAACTTTCACATATGCTTTGATCCTCACCCAACCTCACTTCATCAACACATCATCCTATCCGGACACTTCACACCTTTGCATGGTAACTACTCTGCCCGTGACTGCGAGGAATTGCAGTGACCTTTGGATACAGATCAGCACATCACAGAAACCATTCTCCCTTCTAGACTTCCCAGTCCCCTGGTAAAGCAGACAGTGAAATCAAAGATCCCCACAACCTGGGAAGTTCTCCTTCCTCACCCACCCCAATCTGGGAAAAGACACAACAGCCATGAAGCTCAAGGACAAATGCGAGGAGCCTCAGGAAGTGAGGAGAGTTGGGGGGAGTTAATGGGACTCAGTGGCCAACATCAGATTTCCCCAACACAATATGGAGGAAGCATCACTACCCATCCGGGGACTGCTTTAACACACACCGTGATCTTGCGTCACAAAGCAGAGGGCGGGGCACATCTGCGCACACAGCCTCATGTGACCTGTTGGCGGGACTTCCATTTCAATTTTGCAGAAATAGAGAGACCGGGCTCCTGGTTTGGATCGTTCAATGCAGATTAAGTGAAGTCTACACATTTTTGACGAGCCCAGATAACTGGAAGTTAAATGAGGAACTGGCCCTCAGTTCGGGGCTCGCAGCCAACATCGGATCACCCCGCTCGGGATCGGTCTCAATACTCACCGATGGGAAAGTGATATCTTCGGCTCGCAGACAATGATCGCGACCCCCGGCTCCCAACCCAAGAGGCGAGGATCCCTTCCTGAGCCCGCAGACAACACTGAGCATGCGCAAAGTGAATGTTGCGTCATCTGGAGGGCGGGGCCTCGGAAACAGACGCGCAGATGTTGCCCGTCTGCAGTTAAATGGGAGGGGCAAACGGGATCACGTGACCGATAGAGTCTCCCACCGCAGGCAGAGTAAGTTTGTCCAAACTTCTGTAATAACTTATGCCCTCTAATCCAGGCAATATCCTGGTAAACCTCTTCGGCACCCTCTCCAAAGCCCCGACATCCTTCCTAGAATTGGGGCGACCAGAACTGTATGAAACACTCCAGATGTGTTCTATCTAGTTTTATAAAGCTGCAACACAACTTCCTGACTTTTGAATTCATTGCTTCAACTAATAATGACAACCATGACATTTGCCTTCTTAACCACCCGATCAATCTGTGCAGTCTCTTTCAGGGAGCGATGATCTTGGAGTCTAAGATCCCTCTGATCATCAACACTGTTCAGGGTTTTGCATTTAACAGTGTCTTTTAACATTCAACTGACCGAGCTGCCAAGATGATCATCATTAATCAAATCTCACTGAGTTTTCTCAGGTCCCGTTGAATTTATTGCCAAGTGCACAAGTACGGGAAGGTACAGGTACAGAGAAACACTGCCTTGTGGCAGCATCACAGGCAAGTACATTCAGATAACACACGGAACACAAAGTATACGATTCTCAGTCAGTAACAATCTATAAGTATGTTTTATGTCATTAACAATGTATAAAATATATTGTCCTGATCAATATTAAAATGTGCATTTTGTGTCAATAACTGACTTGGAAATGTTGAATTTGGTCCCTGTCTCCATTCCTCCTGCAGTCCACAACCAACTTCTTTGTTTTTTTTTGTCACCATGAGGGAGAGGTTGTTTTCTTGACACCACTGTGTCGGGGTAATGACTTCTCGTTATTATTTGAAATTGGGCTAATCAATGTAGTGTCGTCAGCGAATTTGATTAGCAGATTGGAGCTGTGGGTGGCGATACAGGTCATGGGTCTACAGGGAGTAAAGGAGGGGTCCAAGGAGACAACCCTGTGGGGTATGAGTGCTGAGGGTCAGAGAGACAGAGGTGAGGGAGCCCACTCTTACCACCTGCCGGCGATCTGACAGGAAGTCCAGGATCCAGCTACACAAGGCAGGGTGAAGGCCGAGTCTCTGAGCTTCTTGTCGATACTTCACGCCTTCGTATGGCTACTGCTCTGCCCATGACTGCAAGGAACTGCAGAGAACTTTGGAGAGCATAGAACATCAGAGAAACAAGCCTCCCCTCCATGGACTCTTCCTACACTTCCCCTGTGTCGGAAAAGCAGGCCATGTACTCAAAGATCCTCACAACCTGGACATTCTTGCTGCAAACCCGCTCCCCCATCGGGGAAGAGATACAAAAGCCTTAAAGTGCGTACCACCAGGCTCAAGGACGGCTTCCTGTCTGCGGTTATAAGCCAAATGAATGGTCTCCAGTACGATAAAATGGATTCGACCTCGCAATGTAACTCGACGTGACCCTGCACCATATGTCTATCTGCACTGCACTTTCTCTGCAGCCATAATGCTTTGTTACAGTTATTGTTTTGTCGTATATCAGTTCAATGTACTGTCGTAATGTAGATAGAAACAAACTTGCAGCTCACATCTCCTCTCATCTTAAATGTGTTAGACATTTCAACCCCCAGGAAAAATATATCGTCTGTCCACTCTATCTCTACCTCTTGTAATCTTATAAACGTCTATCCAGTCTCACCCGAGCCTGCGCCGCTCTGGAGAAAACAACCCAAGTTTGTCCAACCTCTCGTTACAGATCATGCCCTCTAATCCAGACAGTATCCTGGTAAAGCTCCTCTGCGCCCTCGACAAAGTCACATACGAGTTATCAGCGAAAGTGACCTGTCACAGGAATATCGTTTTACAGGTGTTACCACTCAACATACCCAGGCAAGGGTTAACACAAGCAGTCCCCCAAGATATTCCAAAATTCACTCCTATCGATTGTACGAAGTGATAGCCACACACATTCATTGTGGTTCCGTGTACCGATGATCAAGAGCATAGGAGAGTTCCAAGCCTCAGCTGTGACAAACTGAAGCTATCAGCTTTTCCAGTCTCTCTCTCTTTTGACTGGCCGACTGCCTGTCTGCAGATCGCTCTGTCTCTCTTATGGTTAAATCCACAGTTAGCGCCGTCAGCCTGTGACTGACGTCATAGTCCCGCCTCCTCACTCCGGCGCTCTTAAAGACACAGTCACAGTCCGACCGCAGGCTCGCAACAGCCGCAACACAACTTCCCGACTTTTCAACTCAGTGCTTCAACTAATAAAGACAACCGCGTCATTTGCCTTCTTAACCACCGGATCAATCTGTGCAGTCTCTTTCAGGGAGCGATGAACTTGGAGTCTAAGATCCCTCTGATCATCAACACCGTTCAGGGTTTTGCATTTAACAGTGTACTGTCTCATACATTCGACCAACCGAGCTGCCAAGATCATCATCACTAATCAAATCTCATTGAGATTTCTCAGGTCCTGTTGAACTTATTGCCAAGTTCACAAGTACGGGAAGGTACAGGTACAGAGAAACACTGACTTGTGGCAGCATCACAGGCAAGTACATTCAGATAACACACGGAACACAAATTATACGATGCTCTGTCAGTAACAATCTATAAATACGTTTTATGTCATTAACAATATATAAAATACACTGTGTCCTGATCAATATTAAAATGTGCATTTTGTGTCAATAACAGACTTGGAAATGTTGAATTTTGGTCAGTGTCTCCATTCCTCCTGTAATCCACAACCAGCTCCTTTGTTTTTGTCACAACGAGGGAGAGGTTGTTTTCTTGACACCACTGTATCAGGGTGATGACTTCTTATCTTTAGGCTGCCTCGTTATTAATTGAGATTAGGCCAATCAATGCAGTTTCATCAGCGAATTTGATTAGCAGATTGGAGCTGTGGGTGGGGACACAAGTCATGGGAATACAGAGAGTAGAGGAGGGGGCAAGGAGACAACCCTGTGGGGTATGAGTGCTGAGGGTCAGAGAGACAGAGGTGAGGGAGCCCACTCTTACCACCTGCCGGCGATCTGACAGGAAGTCCAGGATCCAGCTACACAAGGCAGGGTGAGGGCCGAGGTCTCTGAGCTTCTTGTCGATACTTCACGCCTTCGTATGGCTACTGCTCTGCCCATGACTGCCAGGAACTGCAGAGAACTTTGGAGAGCAGAGAACATCAGAGAAACAAGCCTCCCCTCCATGGACTCTTCCTGCACTTCCCCTGCGTCGGAAAAGCAGGCCGTGTACTCAAAGATCCTCACAACCTGGACATTCTTGTTGCAAACCCGCTCCCACTGCCAAACTCGTTTAAACCCTCACTAACAGCTTTCTTAAATATGCCCGCTAGGATATTGAATCCCTTTGGGTTCAGGTGTAACCCGTCCTTTTTGTACCGGTCGTACCTCCCCGGAAGAGGCTTCAGTGATCCAGGAATCTGAAGACCTGCCCCCTACACAAGTCTCTCAGCCACACATTAATACGCCTGATCACGTTATTCTTACATCACTAACACGTGGCGCAGGCAGTAATCCTGAGATTACTACCGCAGACATCCACAGGGGTCTGTGTTGGCAACGTTTCTGTTTACGTTCTATGTCAATGCATCGGATGACAGTATTGATGGCCGTGTGGCCAAATTTACGAATGAAGTCGAATATTGAAAGGCCTGGATAGAGAGGTCGTGGAGGGCTATAGTGTCTGGATATCTCAATGCCATAAATACAACTTACATATACAATGCTCCTGTCTACAACACCAGTCGGGGGTGCGGGGGGGGGCGGTCTGTGATATAATGCTCCTATCTACATCAACGCGGGGTTGTCAAATACAAACGATAGCCCTTGCTCCCCGGCTTGAGATTCTAAATTGGAGAATGGCGCATAATTCACAAAATCCTCACAGACCACAGTGACTGTGTACTGATCCCAGCAATGGATCCCGCCACTGCAGCCCCACAGTGCACTATGTATTGATTGCAAAACTACGAAATTGCATGTGAATAGCCTCCCCTCCCCCAACTCCGCTCTTGCTGCGTCACCAGCAGACTGGGGCATCTCACATCTCGCTGCCTCCGCCAGGCCATTAAACTGTGAACAACTGTGGTCAGGGACTGATCTCTGGGGTACTCCAAACGCTACCCCCTTCCAGTCTGAAAACGACCCACTCATCCAGCCACGCACAACCGGCCGTTTATCGATCTGCAACGGGAAAGCTTAATCACCTGCTCCTGAGATTCAATAACATTACTGACTCTGAATATACCACCATCAATGCCAGGAGGGTCATAATAATCTGCTGTGTACATACATCTACCGATGTTTCTGGACATATCTTCAGTGATGTTCCTGGAATCATCGGGTGTTTCGGGTCTTTCAACATCATACAACCTCCTCCAGGTGATCCAGCCGGGGCTGATCAGACCCCAGCTTGTGTCCAGATGGCTAGCTACTTATGACTCCATGGCTCCCCTCTTTTGAGCCACAGCCATAGGTCTCTAGTCGCAGCCGTGTAAATAAACTGTGATCGTAGTGGGTGTGTGGAGCATGCTCAGAATGCGAAGGAGACAGACAAACTGAGCCAAGTCACAGACTGATGAAGGGGAGGAATGATCCATTTTCATACAGTTAGAGAAACAGAGAGTTTGATATTGTGCCTGATGCCGGAACTGTAGCCAGTAGGATGATGAAATCTTGTTCCTCCAAATTGTTTTGAGTTGTGACAGTGTTTTTATCGGAAGGCACCATGGGGACTAAAATTATCTGAGTTGAAATGTTGTCCTTCACTCACTGACGTGCTTTGTAAACTTTTAACAGTGCAGAAAAGTCAAAGGATTTGTGTATAGGAATCACAAACACAACAGCACGTTAGTTCCGCTGTATCTGTCAGTTCACCAGCGCTTGAATGCCGCCGATCCTTGAATGTGGAGGTGGAGATGCTGGAGAAGACAGCGCTCCACTCGCTACAAGGAGAGCACGATCACGTGTCCATGTCCGTGATCTGATTGGATATATTGCCATGACGTAGATAGCAGTGTGATGTCATTCACTGGCTCTCATTTTGGAAGGGCATCAGTCAGCCATCGCAGATACACCAGCAGCTTCGCACTGGGAAGCGGCCGTTCACCTGCTCCGTGTGTGCGAAGCGACTCATTCAGTTAACCCACCTTGTGATGCTCTAGTGAGTTCACAATAAATAGAGGACACATTTCTGTCCGGAGTGAGCAAAGAGTTTTACTCAATCAGCCCAACTGCTGCAACACCAGCAACTTCACATCAGGGAGGAGGTTCAAATCAGCTCTGTGTCAAATGTTTAACCATCGCGGTGACTGAAGGCAGCTGCAGGTTCATGAGGGACTGTTACTGTCAGATTCTGCAGTGCTTGTGGCTGCTCATCGCACCCAAGACTGAACCCTGGTCACTGAGCATTGGGGGAGTCTGTTCTGCTGATGTTAGCCTTAAACTAGACTGGTGTTTAATATTCTGGATCTGTGAAAGATAAATCAGTTCTGTATCAAATCCTGTGTCTCAGGTACTTCCTGTCTCTACCACATTCACAATGTACACTACAGAGGCCACTCGGCCCATCTGGTCCCTGCCCATGTTTCTGTTCCATATCAGTATTTTAAAACCAATCCCTGCCCCTCTGCTCTCAATCTCCCTGTGATGACAGGTTGCAACTAGTCACCATTCCGTCGGAGAAGAGATTTCCCTTGAACTTCATAGAATCATATAATCTACAGCACATTACAGGCCCTTCGGCCCACAATGTTGTGCCAACCATGTAACCTACTCTGGACTCTGTCTAGAATTACCCTACCTCAGAGACCTCTATTTTTACCGGCTCCATTTAGCAATCTAAGAAACTCTTAAAATACCCTGTTGTGTTCGCCTCCGCCACCGTCACCGGCAGTGCATTCCACACACCACGCTTTGTTTAAAAAACTTAGCTCTGACATCTCCTCTGTACCTACTTCCAAGCACTTTAAAACCACGCCCCCCTCGTGTTAGCCATTTCTGTCCTGGGGAAAAAGCCTCTGGCTATCCACATGATCAATGACTCTCATCATCTTGTACACCTGCATGAATTCCTTTCATGATTTTCTCCAGGCTGAATAAGACAATGAGCTCACTGTGGTTTTGCCGTTCCCCAGGGCTCCGGACTAAGGTGGTTAAACTCCTTCTTCCCTGCTTTTTTTCAACGTTTTGGGCCATTTTCACTCATTTCAAATGACTGTGTCTCAGACAGCTGGGTTGTTGTAATTCGCCTCTAAAGTCTAACAGCAGACTAGTGAGTGAATCTTCGATGGTGCAGAGTCAGAAACCAAAGAGTGGTCAGCCTGAGTCAGGGCTTTGGGGCTCCAGAAAGAGATGGGACCTAGAGTTTACAAGGAGAAGAAAGAAGAGGAGTCAGACTAGCAGGATGTGGATACAAATGAAAGATCAGAAACATTTTGAAACTGTTTGATTGAAAAAAAAAGTGGCTAATTTCTGCAAAATACTGGTGGAAATCAACAGATCAGGCAGAATGTGTGGAGAGGAATAAGTAGACAACGTTTAGGACGAGCCCTTTCAGCATGCCTAGACTGTGTACTCCTCTGCTTAGTTGCTGCCTGAACTGCAGAGTTCCTCCAGCACTTTGTGTATATGTGCCTATATCTCCAACAACAGCAGAATCTCTTGTGTTTCATATCTGCATTTGTAAGAAAGTTCTACTTTGGCATTAGACACGCGGAAAGTTTGCTGATATTAATTGTATTGTTTCATGGGAGCTGCTTCCTGCGTTAAAAGAGCTGCTGAGTTTTCTACACACAAAAAAAAAACTGAGGTATGGGCATAGATCCGGTACTTGCAGAAACTTTCAATGGCACCGTGATTACTCAGAAATCTCTGCGTGAACAATTTTCGCTGTCGCTGAAGCATCGATCAAATGCGCAGGCGTCAGGGTTGAGCCGTTCCCGAATATTGCGCATGCGCGCAGTACAGAAAGGCCCTTGCTGGATCGGCTGTGGGTAAGAATATCTCCGGACGTAAGTTTTAAACACCGACTGAGGGTTAATTGCTGTGATCTGCGGACACCGTGGCCCGCAATACCGGGACAGTCCTGTTCTCTTCCCTTTCTCTCAGCCCCACGATCCGTACACGGGCCCCAAGAAGCTTCCGGCTGAAAAGGGAATGTGAGCTAATGTATCCCTCAGACAGAGCTGAGCTCCAGCTATCCAAATGCAAGGATTCGGAACTCGGAGAAAGGGATCAAAATCTTTTACATCAGCTGTTGAGAAAATCACCTTTGTTCTACCTTCAGTCACAAACAAGAGCAAATCTACAGATGCTGGAAATCCAAGCAACACACACAAAATGATGGAGGAATTCAGCATTAATACACTTTTCCATCTATGCTGCCTGGTCTGCTGAGTTCCTCCAGCATTTTGTCTGTGTTGCTTGTTCTACCTCCTCCTGTTCTGAACCTTTCTATCCGAGAGAACATGTTTTGACCCATTCTCTCTGGGTACAGAATGATATCAAACACCTTTGCGCTGAGCAAAGCTTTCACATCACAAATGTGCCAGACTCCAATGAGACAGACTACTGCCCTGCCCTTCATATTGATTGGCATTGCCATCAGTGAGTTCACCACAGTCAGTTACCTGGGGGAGGGTTCTGGGGAAATATTTATGTACAATGCAGAAACTGGTGTTAGCTGTGTGTATTGTGGTGATGCAAAAGTTGCTGGAGAATTTGCAAGTGGGAAGAAGTGGAGTGATATTTGGAAATCTGAGATTTTAAAGCATCATTTAGCAAGAAAATCAAATATAGGCAGTGTGCAAAAGCTCTGGTGGAAAAAAAAATCCTTCATTACCGGCTACATAGGTTGTGTGAGAGTGCAGATGAACTTGATCAAACCCAGAGGAGATCAAAGCTCTTAGTAACAATGATTTGCTCGCTTTTGAAATGAATACCTCGCTATATAAAATCCAGTTTACGCATGTTGTTGTCACTGGGTGAAAATTGCACAACGCAAGATTTTTGCACACACTGATCATTACAAATTAGAGGGGACATTGGTGAGAAGGTGGGGAGACCTCCAAGTGTCCCTGATACCCTGACATATCTGAGTCCCTGCAATCCTGCATGTTAGGGAGTTGGAGCTAGAAATGGATGAATTCTGGATCACTCGGGAGTCAGAGCGGATGATAGATATGGCATGAAGAGAGGTGAGTTACACCAAAAGTGCAGGACACAGGAAACTGGGTGAGAGTCAGGAAGGGGAATGAGGTTAAATAACCATCATACATATTTCAGGATTGATTTTTTTTATTGATAGCCAAATGATTCCATTAGTTCGATCCTGTGAATCTAAAGAGATTGCTGTTTCAGAGATTGCTGTGTTTTTACCTTTAAACCTCCTTGGTCTCCCGCAGATAAACAGATTTTGGCCTGCTGCATTCACCAGCAACTTTGATGTGTGTTGCTTGAATTTCCAGCATCTGCAGAATTCCTCGTGTTTGCGTTTGGCATTTCAATCTAACTTTGCTTTCTGATAAGGATTTTTAAAAGTTTTTGGAGAAACAAACTATTCTTTTTTGAAGAAAATACGCTGAACGAGACTTCCAGCCTTATTACACGGGATGCTTTATTTTTTTCCAAAAATACTTTATTCAGAAATATTACAAAATAAAAATAATTACATACAGGAAAAGAAAACCATTCGTTGACTGTGAGTCCTTATTCAATACAGTTATTAACAATAAAAATTTTGTGTTGACTCTCTGTTCATTTACAAATGCTTTTAAGGCCTACATTAGAGGACAAATTATTTCTTATACAGCAAGTGTTAAGTAAAAAGCTAATAAAGAGAGAATTGAATTAGCTAATCAGTTGAAATAATCAGACCAAGAATATGCCTCGGCTCCAGGTCCTGTTTTATACAAAAGGCGTGTTGAAATTACAACTAATTATGATATTCTTTTAACATAGCCAATTGAAATTCAACTCCTAAAAGATAAAAGTCAATTCTATATTCATGGAGACAAAACAGGTAAACTATTGGCTAACCAATTAAATACCTTCATATCTAAATGGCAAATTAAAGGAATTTGTAATGCTGATGGTGATAAGACAACTGATCATTTAGAAATAAAAGATACCTTTAGAGAATTTTATTCTAACTTTACAGTTCTGACCCTCTTAAAGATAATACTGTAATGATTTTTTTTTTAGACCATTAAACATCCCTGAACTTTCTGCTGATAACCGAAAACAGTTGGATCAACTTATTTCTTATGAGGATTTTACTGAGGCTGTATGTTCATTGCACTCAGGGGAGGATCCAAGTCCTGATGGATTTTCTGGAGAATTTTATAAGGCTTTTTCCTCACTGCTTATACCTCATTTATGTTCAGTCTTTTGGGATTCTTTTAAGCTGGGTAGACTGCCACAATCTTTTTATGAAGCCTCTCTTTTGCTTATTCTTAAAAAGAATAAGAACCCAACTGAATGCTCTTCATATTGACCAAACTCTCTACTTAATGTTGATACTAAAATTCTATCCAAAATTCTGGCTCGTAGGATTGAAAATATTTTACCAGCTATTATATCACCTGAGTTACAGAGAAAGGTTGAACAAGTTGGGTCTTTATTCTCTGGAACGTAAAAAGTTGAGGGGGGACTTGATAGAGGTACGGTATTTAAAATTATGAGGAGGATAGATAGAGTTGACGTTGATAGGCTTTTTCCATTGAGAGTGGGGGAGATTCAAACAAGAGGACATGAGTTGAGATTTAAAGTGCAAAAGTTTAGGGGTAACAAGAGGGGGAACTTCTTTACTCAGAGAGTTGTAGCTGCCTGGAACAAGCTGCCAGCAGAAGTGGTTGAGGCAGGTTTGATGTTGTCTTTTAAAGTTAAATTGGACAGCTATACGGACTGGAAAGGAATGGAAGGTTATGGGCTGAGTGCAGGTTGGTGGGACTAGGTGAGAGTAAGAGTTCGGCATGGACTAAAAGGGCCAAGATGGCCTGATTCCGTGCTGTAATGGTGATATGGTTATATCTGATGATCAGACTGGATTGATTAAAAATCGGTACTCCCATTTTAATATTCGTCATTTACCTAATGTTATCTATTCTCCTTATAAGGAGATATTGGAATGCGTGATATCTTTAGACACTGAGAAGGTTTTTGATCGGGTTCAATGGAATTATTTATTTGAAACCTTAGAAAATTTTAACTTGGGGCCCAATTTCACTCAATGGATTAAATTACTTTACTTATCTCCCTCTGCTCGGGTTCTTACTAATTTTCAGAATTCTAAACCATTTAAACTCCAATGTGGAACCAGACAGGCTTTAGAACCCTTAGCTATTGCTTTTTGAGAATCTGGTGATATCACTGGTATTTTAAGAAGTACTACCCATAAAGTTTTGCCCTATGTGGATGACCTATTGATTTTTATTTCTAATGTTGAGACTTTGTTACCTTCTGTGCTTTCTTTGCTCTCCTGTTTCAGCCAGTTTTCAGGATATAAATTGCATTTACATAAGAGTGAACTTTTCCCTTTGAATAATTTGGTATCTATTAACACTAACCTTCCTTTTAAAATTGTAAGAAATCAATTTGCCTATCTGGGTGTAACAATTACTAAGAATTATAAACACATATTCAAAGGAAATTTTCTTACCCTGCTGAATTATGTAAAAAGGGCACTATCAAATTGGTCGCCCCTCTTGTTATCATTGATTGGCCAAATTAATTCTATTAAAATGAATATCTTGCCTATATTCATTTATCTTTTTCAGGCCTTACCCATTTTTATTCCTGAGACCTTTTTTGACTCTCTT
Organism: Mobula birostris; assembly: GCF_030028105.1. Lineage (NCBI taxonomy): Eukaryota > Metazoa > Chordata > Chondrichthyes > Myliobatiformes > Myliobatidae > Mobula > Mobula birostris. The sequence goes on from NC_092382.1 coordinate 78,107,979, forward strand.
GATTCTACTCTGTCTCCTTATATATGGAAAAACAAACATTCTCAACTAAATAAAGTTCACCTTCAAAAAGCTAAAAAGAATGGAGGTTTAGCTTCACCGAATTTTAGGTTTTATTATACGTCAACATTTAGTGCCGAGATCCTCTCTTTGGAATGAGAGGAGATGGGATATAGTCAGAGAAAAGAGGTGAGGGGTGGGGATGGGGCAAGAGCTGGGGAGTGAGAGGTGGATCCAGGTGCGGGGGAGGTGGGAAGGTGGAAACAGTGACAGGGGTGGGAGGTGAGTGTTTGGGGCAACACAGGGCTGCAGAAGATGGAAATTAATTCCATAGAGGATTAACAAAGAGGTTAGAGAGTATTTGCTGTAGAGAGTGCAATGAAGATTCACCAGACTGATCCCTGGAATGGTGGGGTCATCATATGAAGAACGATCAAATATGATAACCCTTTCATTTAGAGCAGGGGTCCCCAACCTTTTTAGCAACGCAGACCGGCAGACCGGTTTATTATTGGCAATATTCTTGTGGACCGGCCAACCCGGGGTGGGGGGGTGTAGGGTTGCCAACGGACAAGATTAGCAGTCAAATACATGGTGTTTACCCTGTGAAGGACTACAATGACCATGAAGCCTTGAGCGGGCACCAGTGTGCATGCGTGACCTGCACATTTTTTTCTACAAATCGTTTTTGGCAATTCTGCTCGGGGGAGGGGTGTTAATCACGACTGGAATATAGGTGATAAGTGGCTAATACACTCAATTTCATTTCTAAAAGGGTTTATCTAACGAATTTAATATTAAACACACAGTGCATATTTTCCTCGCATGAATATAGTGATAAGTCAATTATCAGGGGAGGACAGGGGAGCTTGAAGTAAGTGTTGAACAAACTTCCAGTAGAAGTGGTAGAGGCAGGTTTGATAATTATCATTTAAAGAAAAATTGGATAGGTATATGGACAGGAAAGGAATGGAGGGATATGGGCTGAGTGCAGGTCAGTGGGACTAGGTGAGAGTAGCATTCGGCACGGACTAGAAGGGCAGAGATGGCCTCTTTCTGTGCTGTAATTGTTATATGGTTATATGGTTATATAAATCACTTAGAACTCAATAGCATCATAACATTTTAAGTAACATTTCGATATTAAGCACACAGCGCATATTAGTCATAGTCATACTTTAATCCTGGGGGAAATTGGTTTTCGTTACAGTTGCTCCATAAATAATAAATAGTAATAGAACCATAAATAGTTAAACAGTAATATGTAAATTATGCCAGTAAATTATGAAATAAGTCCAGGACCAGCCTATCGGCTCAGAGTGTCTGACCCTCCAAGGGAGGAGTTGTAAAGTTTGATGGCCACAGGCAGGAATGACTTCCTATGACGCTCTGTGCTGCATCTCGGTGGAATGAGTCTCTGGCTGAATGTACTCCTGTGCCCACCCAGTACATTATGTAGTGGATGGGAGACATGGACCAAGATGGCATGCAACTTAGACAGCATCCTCTTTTCAGACACCACCATCAGAGAGTCCAGTTCCATTCCCACAACACCACTGGCCTTACGAATGAGTTTGTTGATTCTGTTGGTGTCTGCTACCCTCAGCCTGCTGCCCCAGCACACAACAGCAAACATGATAGCACTGGCCACCACAGACTTGTAGAACATACTCAGTATCGTCCAGCAGATGTTAAAGGACCTCAGTCTCCTCAGGAAATAGAGACGGCTCTGACCCTTCTTGTAGACAGCCTCCGTGTTCTTTGACCAGTCCAGTTTATTGTTAGTTCGTATCCCCAGGTATTTGTAATCCTCCACCATGTCCACACTGACCCCCTGGATGGAAACAGGGGTCACTGGTACCTTAGCTCTCCTCAGGTTTACCACCAGCTCCTTAATCTTTTTCACATTAAGCTGCAGATAATTCTGCTCACACCATGTGACAAAGTTTCCTACCGTAGCCCTGTACTCAGCCTCTTCTCCCTTGCTGATGCATCCAACTATGGCAGAGTCATCCGAAAACTTCTGAAGATGACAAGACTCTGTGCAGTAGTTGAAGTCTGAGATGTAAGTTTTGAAGAGAAAAGGAGACAAGACAGTCCCCCGTGGAGCCCCAGTGCTGCTGATCACTCTGTCGGACACACAGTGTTGCAAGCACACGTACTGTGTTCTGCCAGTCAGGTAATCAAGAATCCATGACACCAGGGAAGCATCCACCTGCATCGCTGTCAGCTTCTCCCCCAGCAGAGCAGGGCAGATGCTGTTGTATGCACTGGAGAAGTCAAAAAACATGACCCTCACAGTGCTCGCTGGCTTGTCCAGGTGGGCGCAGACATGGTTCAGCAGGAAGACGATGGTATCCTCAACTCCTGATCGGGGCTGGTAGGCGAACTGGAGGGGGTCTAAGTGTGGCCTGACCATAGGCCGGAGCAGCTCCAGAACAAGTCTCTCCAGGGTCTTCATGATGTGGGAGGTCAATGCCACCGGTCTGTAGTCATTGAGGCCGCTGGGGCGGGGCGTCTTTGGCACAGGGACGAGGCAGGACGTCCTCCACAGTACAGGAACCCCCCGGAGCCTCAGGCTCATGTTGAATACATGGCAAAGTACTCCACATAGCTGAGGGGCACAGGCTTTGAGCACCCTGGTACTGACACCATCCGGTTCTGCAGCCTTGCTTGGGTTGAGATGTTTCAGCTGTCTTCTCACCTGTTCAGCTGTGAAGCCCACCATGGTGGTTTTGTGTGGGGAAGGGGTATAGTCATGAGATCAGGGTGAGGGACTGTGAGGAGGGGTAGGAGGGGAGAGTGGAATATGTGTTGGTTGGGGGCCGACAACAGATGGCTCATGTTGGGGATGGGCAGGGATCACAATGTCAAATCTGTTAAAGAAGAGTTTAAGTTCGTTGGCCCTGTCCACACTGCCTTCCACTCCTCTGTTGCTAGTTTGCCGGAACCCAGTGATGGTCCTCATCCCCCTCCAGACCTCTCTCATGTTGTTCCTCTTATGAACATATAAAATCATTGCAACACACCAATATCACTGAATCAGTGGGAGCCCTGGGCTTGTTTCCCTGCAACAAGACGGTGCCATTGAGGGGTGATGGGAGACAGTGATACTCGAAGGGAGTTCCTTATGTCCAGTCTATTCTGCAATTTAGTTTTCATTACATTCATTGCAGAGATATGTTGCAAATGGAATCAATGTTTTCAGTGCTTTCTTGGCTATCAGGATATTCAGCCTTGACTTTGATCCAGAATGCTGGCAGAGGTGTTATGTCAAACATACTTTTCAGCTCGCCGTCCTTTGCAAGCTCAAAGAGTTGATCTCCTTCCCGCGCTGACATGGTTGACGTGAGGGTAATAACCTCGCGTGCGTTCAAGTTCAACAGTGGGCGTGACAGGGAATGCAGCTGACTCATATTGCCAAATCATGTTGTTTCCTCGCGGCCCGGTAGCGCATGCTTTGCAGCCCAGTACTGGTCCCCGGCCCGGTGGTTGGGGACTGCTGATTTAGAGAATGGATGACTGAGAGGTGAACACATTGAAATGCACAGCATCATTACAGACGTCCCACCTCTGCCGGAAGTTCCGGGAGTCTCCCACATATTGATAGTGGCTCTCTGATGCCCAGAAATTATATACAATATCCTGGAAATTGATTTTATTGAGAGGGAGAGCGAGCATCCTGATTGGTCTCTCTTCATGCTAAGAGTGGTGGAAACAATATGATATGGCGATATGAGCCCGCTGCACCTTTCCTCATTCCCTGTCACGCCCACTGTTGAACTCGAACGCATGCGAGGTCATTACCCGCGCGTCATCCATGTCAGCGCGGGAAGATCAACTCCTCGAGCTTGCAAATGACGGCGGGCTGAAAAGTATGTTTGACGTAACATCTTTGCTGGCATTCTGGATCAAAGTCAAGGCTGAATATCCTGAGATAGCCACGAAAGCACTGAAAACATTGCTTCCATTTCCAACATATCTCTGTGAAGCAGGGTTTTCTGCAATGAAAACAAAATTGCAGAATAGACTGGACATAAGGAACTCCCTTCGAGTATCACACTCTCCCATCACCCCTCGATGGGACCGTCTTGTTGCAGGGAAACAAGCCCAGGGCTCCCACTGATTCAGTGATATTGGTGTGTTGCAATGATTTTATATGTTCACACGAGGAAAATATGCGCTGTTTAATATCCAAACGTTACTTAAAATGTTATGATGCTATTGACTTATAATTGATTTATCACTCTATTAATGTGAGGAAAATATGCGCTGTGTATTTAATATTAAATTCGTTAGATAACCCCTTTTAGAAACGAAATTGAGTGTATTAGCCACTTATAAGTGACTTATGGTTGACTTATCACCAATATTCCGGTCGTGATTAACACCACATCCCCTCCCCAGTCGGCCGGTCCACAAGAATATTGTCAATATTAAACCAGTCTGCGGTACAGAAAAGGTTGGGGACCCCTGTTAAGTAGACCTATCAGTTTTCTCTGTGGATGGGCTTTACAGTCGACCTCAAAAATAATGACAATGTTGCTCACTGCACTGTTTGCAACAGTGACTTTTCTATTGCCCATGGTGGGCCAAAATGTGAAAGACATGTTGAGGTGAGTTTAACAGGTGTCATTTGTTCATTAGCATAGCCAACGTTATTTAAACTACACAAACACGAGGAAATCTGCAGATGCTGGAATTTCAAGCAACACACACAGGCTGGCTGCTGAGGAGCTACGCTATTGATGTCCTACGTGATGAGGCCGAACTCCTTGTAGACTTGCTTAAAGTTGTAATAGAATAAACATAATAATATAATATAAGTACATATTTTAATGTCACATTTTCTGCATATACCCAACTTGGTTTACAGATTAGACAAGATGATTAAACACAGTAGTACATAAACCCTTGGAGATCGACGGGGGGCGGGGGGGGGGGACGGAGTAGATATGGGGTTGCAGGGGGCGGGGATGCTACCTCCCTGAAATGAGTTTTGCAGGGTGGGATGTCTGCCATTATCGGTTGAACCAGGGATCCCAGTCTCTGAGAAAGGGGGTGGACTGTCTGGGACTGAGATGAGGGGAAATGTCTCCACTCCGAGGGTGGTGAATGTCTGTAAATCCCCACCACAGAGGGCGGTGAAGACTCAGTGATCGTCCTCACATAAAACAGAGGCTGGCAGATGTGTGGAGACCGGAGGGATCGAGGAAATGAAGATCGGGCAGAAACATGTGGCTGAGAGGGGAGAGCAGTCGCCATCTTGTTGATAGTTAGAGGGGCTGAATGAGCTGTTTCTCACTTGGTGTTTCAGTGTTCCAGTCCAGTGAGGCCGGAGGAATGTAAATAGAAATGAGTGTTTATAAACACAGACTGATTTGAATGAAACCTGCACATTTCCTGTTTGGGTCTGAATTGAGTGATTTGATCAGACTAGACGCAACTTTATTGTCATTGTGGCGACTACAGATACAAAGCCAATGAAACGCAGCTGGCGTCTGTACTGGGGTCAGGACTATCACGTGACGGCTCTGCCCATTTACCTGGTCGGAAGGCGCGTCACCTGCCAATCAAGGTTTGACCCCACACCGCCCATCAATGCGCACCTCACCATTGGCCCCTTTAATTAGCCTTGTACTTGGCCTCGGGCAATTGGCCTTTGTAATCAGCTTAACCCTGCTGGCACCGAGCCATTGGCTTCCCTGTGAATCACCTGGGCTGGACCTTCCAGTCCTATAAAGGAGCCCACGTGTGCGTGACCCTCTCTCTTTTTTGCTGCCTCCGAGGGACCACCCTGCTGTTTGTGAGTTGTGCTTTGAATAGGGTTGGGAGTGTGGATATTGTCCCTAAGCAGAAGAGATGTGCCTGCACAGAGTCAAGGGTGGTTGTGTGTGTGTGTACTTTGTCCCCACGCGATTTAATGTGATTTATTGCTGATCCGACTACTGTAAATTGTGCGCGTGTTGCTTCTGTTGCCATTTTCCCCCGTTTGCCTTCTGTAAATAAAATCCTTCACTACCCAGACTGTGAGCCCAGAACCCTTGACTTTGAGACCTGCAGAATCTGTTTCCTGACTTACAACAATTGGCGCTGCGTGGAGAAAGTGTTCTGGAACGGGCAAAAAAGCCAGTACAGACACCGAGCATAGGATTCCCGGGTGGACCGACGAGAGAGGGATTTGAGTGCTGGCGGACCACTGTAAACCGGTTGACTGGTCCGAGCAGTGGGACCCACGTCGCGAGCACCTGCCCGCTGGGCTGCTCCGGCTGTGGGATGAGGGGGTGGGGGGGGGAGGCAACATGAACCTCTCTCTTCGAGACGCGAGCTCCCTGGGGAGCCTCTCTGACCAAGAACGCATCAACAACGCCCTATGGGTGCCGAAGCCGGAGATCAGGGAAGGCTGTACCCTGTGGGATCGGTTGGTGACCGCTGTGAGGGTCCGGTACCCCACCCTCCTGGAGTGGGATCAACACCGGCGCCCGCAATGGGGTATGGTCAGTGAGGGTACCCGGGCTGTTAAAGAGTGTGCGCTGGTCAACGGCATCTACCAGGGAGCCTGCGACTGTAATTTTTTAGCAAACACCCGGGTGACCGGTGCCCTAACAGGATACTGGTCACCACCGCGCACCCCGATTTAAATCAGTGATACTGCCCCTCATGGCACCAGCTAACGGGAGGACCGTGCGGGATGCCATCACCGTCCTGGAAGGGCTTGAATAGATGCAGCGGGGGGCACCCACCCTGGTCCGTAGGGCAGAGGCAAGGGCTGGAGATACAACCCCTCCCCGTTTTACGCGCAGGCAGCTGTACATGGACATGGATCCCCAACCCTGACCTCTACACCCTGTGGAAGAAGCTTTGTGGCGGTAGGGTGGTGGGCAACTGGTCGATTGCACCCATTCTCGTTATCATCGCTGTGTGTATATTATGTTGTGTCTGCCCAATTATTAAGAGCACGTCTGCCTATCTTTAGTCACAAAAAGCGTTAACTTTAGAAATAGTTAGTGTAAGACTTCCATTAAGATATATTCCTTTCCTTTTCACTGTGGTAACGCTTGGTGAGTGGCGTGGCTACCGAGGGGTGGACTGTACTGGAGGGGTCGTGACTGTCACGTGACAGCACTGCCCACTCCTGGTCAGAAGACACGCCCCCTGCCAATCAAGGTTTGACCCCTCCTCGCCCATCACTGCACACCTAACCACTGGCCTCTTTAGTTAGCCTTGGATATGGCCTCGGGTAATTGGCCTTTGTAATCAGCTTTAGGGTACGTCCACATTACGCCGGATAATTTTGAAAACGAAGCTTTTTCTCTTCGTTTTGCCCTCCCGTCCACACTGAGCCGGCGTTTTCAGCCCCCCAAAACGGAAATTTTCGAAAACACTCTACAGAGTGAATAAATGTGAAAACGCTTAATATCCGGCGTAGTATGTACGGGGTAAACGGAGAGATTTAAAAACGTTGTCGTGACAACACCACAATAACAATGCTTTTTTCTGCTTCTGCTTGGTACTGCGCAAGCTGTTATAACGCGCAGTCGGTGTGAACGGCGTGACAGCTAAATTGTAAAGTGAGGTTTTTTGACTATTTAAAAACGCTGTCATGACGTGCTGGAACAGATGTTCGTTGTTTTCTTGAACGCCGCCACCTAACAACTTCAGAACAGACGGACGAGACTGAAGCCATAAGGGTTAGAAATGTACTCACCAAATACTTTGACCCATAACTTACTGAATAAATACGTATTCTCACTTCGCCCTGTTTTCTGTCCTTGCTTGTATGAAGGTAGTTTACCTATTTATGCAAGTACTTCTCTGACAATAAATGTGTAACAGCCTAATGTAACATTGTATGGAAATAACGCTGATGCAGACGTTTTATACATTTAACAAGGTGCTTTATTAATGCAACAGCGTTAGTCAGTTTTTCAATGTTCGTCGTCAGCTGGGTCATACTGTCCGTGAACTCCCTGTTGATTGCCTCCATTCGCTCCAGTATTTGTTTTTTTTAATATAAGTTTTAAGTCCTGCGCGAGAGCCAAGAGCAATTCCTTTCAAGTTTCTCTAGTCTGTAACTGGACAAACGCGCACTAAGTACACCGTTTCCTCTTCGCTTGTTTTCTGTGTGTCCTGTGCATGCCCAGTAGGAGGAGATTCGCCCAAATATCCGTCTAATGTGGAAGGAGATATTTTCAAAAACGCTTAGTGTGGACGCCTGTCGTTTTTACTCGAAACCGGCGTTTCCAAAATTATCCGGCGTAGTGTGGACGTAGCCTAACTCTGCCGGCACCGAGCCGTTAGCGTTCCTGTGAATTACCTGGGCCGGGCACTTCAGCCTTCCTGCATTAAAAGGGCGCCCCGTGTGCTGGACGCTCTCTTTGCCATTTCTGAGGGACCACTCTGCTTCATTTTAGGCTGAGAACCTTGGAACAGCGCTGGAGAAAATTGTTGGTAGGCTGTGCATTGAATAGGGTTGGTGATTGTCCCTGATAGCATTGAGCCGTGCCTGTACAGTGAAGGGGCATCGTATTGACTTTTCCCTTGGATATGTATGTACTTTATTCCCAGGTTCGTTTTTTTAATTCTCTGCGTGTGTTTTACTGCCGATCCGACTTTATCCACGACTGCTGTAAATTGTGTGCGTGTTGTTTCTGTTGCCTTTGAGACCTGAGGAATCCGTTTCCTCGCTTGTAGTTCTTTCTTCCATGTGGTGGTCCAAGAGGCTCCTAAATATTCTGTAAATAAACTGCTTTACCCACTCAAGCCTACGTGTGTCCTCATTTAAAAACAAACATAGCCTGCAAGAAGTACGAGGCAGAAAGAAGAAATATAACCCCATAGCCTGCCTGCGAATAACAGAATTCTATTTTTTTTAATTTGTTGTTAGTCTCCCCGAAAGGGAGGTGCACCGTTCCCAGAGGCACTGCAATACCGGGTCGATGCGCGGAGTGGACGGAGCAAGCCCCTAGTCCATCTCCCTGTCCCAAAAATCAATTTAATATATGGTCCCCAGATAAGGGACGTATCAGATATTAAACTGATAAGAACAGATTTTTTTTTTATATTTCAAAATATACTTTATTCAAAAATAAATATATACAGTAAGCCATTCAATAACTTTTCATCCTTTACATACGTTTCCATTATACTCAGTAAAATACCCGTGTTTATAGCCACCCACGTGGCACTCCAGTAGTTCAGCTTTGCATCTCATTGTTGAGGGGTATACTCCCTGCCCACCGACCCCTCCCACTCCCACGGGTGGAGAAACCTATACTGTGGTCCTCCCCCACCGGGCCCTTGCGGTGGCTGCACCGAGTTTCAGTGCGTCCCTCAGCACGTACTCCTGCAGCCGAGAGTGTGCCAGTCGGCAGCATTCTCCCACAGACATCTCCATGTGCTGGTAGATCATCAAGTTTCGGGCTGACCAAAGAGCGTCTTTCACCGAGTTGATGATCTGCCAGCAGCACCGGATGTTGGTCTCCGTGTGCGTCCCCGGGAACAGCCCGTAGATCAGAGAGTCCTCTGTCACGCAGCTGCTGGGGATGAAACGTGACACTAGCCCGTCCATCCTCCTCCACACCCTCTTTGCGAACTGGCAGTGTGCAAAGAGGTGGGTCACAGACTCCTCCTCACTGCAGTCCTCCCGTGGGCAGTGGGGTGCGGAGACGACGTTCCGGGCGTACAGGAGGGCTCTGACTGGGAGGGCCCCTCTCACCGCCAGCCAGGCGAGGTCTTGGTGCCTGTTGGTGAGATCTGGCGATGAGGCATTTTGCCAGATGAACTGGACAGTCTGCTCAGGGAACCACCCCACTGTGTCCATCACGTCCTTCTCCTGCAGTGCCTGCAGGACACTTCGTGCCGACCACTGCCTGATGGCCTTGTGGTCAAAGGCGTTCTCCTGGAAGAACTTTGCTACGTGGGATAGGTATGCCGGCAACGACCAGCTGACTGGGGTGTTGCGCGGGAGTGGGGCCAGACCCATCCTTCGCAGCCAGGGCGACAAGTAGAACCTGGGCACATAGTGGTACTTGGTGCCCACATACCTGGGCTCTACACACAACCTGATGCAGCCACATACGAAGCTGGCCATCAGGGTGAGGGCGACATTGGGGACGTTCTTGCCCCCGTTGTCCAGGGACTTGTGCATGGCGGTCCGTCTCACCCGCTCCATCTTGGATCCCCAGACGAATCTGAAGACAGCCCGGGTGATTTCCGAGCTGTAGGAGCGGGGGACGGGCCAGACCTGCGCCAAGTACAGCAGCCCTGAGAGCACCTCACACCTGATGACCAGGTTCTTGCCCGTTATCGACAGGGAGCGCCCTCCCCACAGTCCCAGTTTCTGTTTCACCTTGGCAGTCCGCTCCTGCCAGTTCTTGTTGCACGCCTCCGCCCCTCCGAACCAGATCCCCAACACCTTCACGTGGTCAGACCTGATGGTGAAGGGGATGCTGGATCGGTCGGGCCAGTTGCCAAAGAGCATGGCTTCGCTCTTCGTGCGGTTGACCCTGGCCCCCGACGCTAGCTCGAACTGTTCGCAGGTGCCAATCAACCTGCGAACTGACCTCGGATCAGAGCAGAAGACGGTGACGTCGTCCATGTACAGGGAGGTTTTCACTTGGGTCCCTCCACTGCCTGGCAGCGTCACCCCTCTTATGCCCTCATCCCTCCTGATGGCTTCCACAAAGGGTTCTATGCAGCAGACAAACAAGACAGGGGAGAGGGGGCAGCCCTGCCTGACTCCAGACCTGATGGGGAAGCTGTCTGTTTCCCACCCGTTGACCTGGACTGCACTACGGATGTCTGTGTAGAGCAGTCTGATCCAATTCCGGATTCCCTCCCCAAATCCCATTTTGGAGAGCACGTCCGCCATGTACGTGTGCGATATCCTGTCGAAGGCTTTCTCCTGGTCCAAGCTGACCAGGCAGGCTTCCACCCCCCTGTCCTGCACGTAGGCGATGGTGTCCCTCAGCAGCGCGAGGCTGTCTGAGATCTTCCTGCCCGGTACAGCACAGGTTTGGTCCGGGTGGATCACCTGTCCCAGAGCAGACTTGACCCTGTTGGCGATAGCCTTGGACAGGATCTTGTAGTCCACATTCAGGAGAGAGATGGGTCTCCAATTCCTAATGTCCTCCCTTTCCCCCTTCTGCTTGTAGATGAGGGTGATGATGCCCTTCCTCATGGACTCAGACATACTGCCGGCCAGAAGCATAGCGTTGTACACTTCCAGCAGGTCTGGGCCCATCCAGTTCCACAGAGCCGAGTACAACTCGGCCGGTAAGCCGTCGCTTCCGGGAGTCTTACCCGACCCGAAGGAACGGATGGAGCCTGTCAGCTCGTCCAAGGTCAGTGGCCGATCCAGACTCTCCCGCTTGCCGTCGTCTAAGACCTGCGTGATAGACGACAGGAAGTTGCGGGAGGCTGTGGATTCTGTGGCCTTTTCCTCGTACAGACCGGCATAGAAGGACTTGCAGATCCTCAGTATGTCGGTCTGCGAGGACGCGACTGAGCCGTCCTCTTCCTTAAGGTTGTGGATCACAGAGCTCCCCCTGTGCACCTTTTGGAAGAAGAAGCGTGAGCACGTCTCGTCCTGCTCCACGGTTTGGACCCTTGATCGGAAGATGATCTTGGAGGATTCCGCGGCGAGGTGCTGGGCTTGCCGGCCCTTCACCTCTCGCAGTTCCTCCCTGACATCCACCCCCTTCGACTGCAGAAGGAGAAGTTGCTGCAACTCTGTCTGGAGTTTACGCAGTTCCCTCTGCTCCTGCCTTGCCTTCTGAATACCCTTGCGGATGAAGAACCTCTTAATGTTCTCCTTGGTGGCTTCCCACCAGTGAACCGGGGAATCAAAGAAGGCTTTCAAGGTTCTCCAACCTGTGTACTCCCTCTCTAGTTCCTCGATGTTCTCTGGGGTCAGCAGCTTTACGTTCAGCTTCCACGTCCCCCTGCCTGCCTTCTGGTCCTCCCGTAAGTGACAGGTGGCTCTCAGAAGGCAGTGGTCAGAGAAGAACACCGGCGTGACGTCGGTGGACCTGACCGTGAGGGACTCAGACAGGAAGAGGAAGTCGATCCGGGAGCGGGCTGAGCCGTCCGATCGTGTCCAGGTGGCTTGCGGCTGTGCTCCACCTGTGGGGGTGCCAAAGGCGTCGCCAAGGCCTGCAACCTCTGCGGACAGGCCGGCCACCTGTACAGAGCCTGCCCGAAGCGTGGGGGCACCTCCGCACAGGCGACCAGGGGAGGTGCTGGCCCTGAAAGGGCCCAGGCTGATGCGGACGTACCCGCCAGCGCTGCAGATGAGGCACCCGACAGGACGGATGACGAGACCAGGGAGGAAGGTGCAAGCACCCCAAGACCTGCCACCCCACTGCAGACCCTCCAGGACCAGGCAAACGACGAGCAGGAGTCCATGGAGGAGGGGAGAGCGGAGGGGGAAACCGAATGGAAGGTCGTGAAACGAAAAAAGACCCAAAAGGCGGCGGCCAAGCGACAGAAGGCGGAGCAACGCCAGAAAAGGGCAGGGAACCACGCAGCCCCTGGTACCCTGTCCTCTTCAGAGGAGGAAGGAGTTGGGGGAGGCCAGCAGCCCCGGCGGAAGAAGCGGCTGGCAGAACAGGTGGAGAGGAGGAGAGAGAGGGGAGAAAGTCTGCTGGCCACCCCCCAAGTACAGGAGGCGGAGAGCAGCAGACGCACAGAGCTCCGGGAATCCGGGAGCAGAGCCACGGCTGGCACCCAGCAGCCGGAAGGGGAAGCAGCCCAGGAAGTCAGCAACCCCCCGGGCCCAGACCCAGAACCAGAACGGCCACACACGGAGGAGTACTACCAGCAGTACCTGAGCCCACAGGAGGTGGAAAACTTCACAAAGGCGGTGGGGATGAAGGCTCAGGATGGCAAGAGTGAGGACGGAGAGCAGCCAAAATAAAAGACTTAACGATGGCAGACCTTAAATTGGCGTGCTTGAATGTGCGAAGTTTGAAGAGTACTGGGCGATGCGTCAGCACGCTCCAGTACCTGGACACTGTAAAGGCCGATGTGACCTTCCTCCAGGAGTGTGGACTACCACATCTCCGTAACTACCGGAGGTGGTCACGGTGGTGGAAAAAAGGTTTGTCGGTGTGGTCGGGGGGCAACGATTGTCGCGCTTCCGGCCTGGGGATTCTGCTGCGGGGAGGCAACTTCTCAATCACCCAAGTTAAAGAGGTGGTTGCGGGGCGCCTCCTGGTAGCAGACGTCAAATACCGGGGCACTCCGCTCCGGCTGATCAACATGTACGCCTCCCCCGTGCAGAGCGAGCGGCTGGCCGTCTTCGAGCAGCTCCCACGGCTGCTGGTGACGACCCAGCCGGTCGTTCTGGCCGGAGACTTCAATTGCACCATTGATGCGGCTGGAGGACCCGGCAGTGCCGACGGCAGGCTAGACAGTACCTCTAGACTCCTGAGGGAAATAGTGAAGACAGCCAAACTGATAAGAACAGATACTAAACTTGATCTTAGCCAAAAGCCCGAGAAGCGATATCCACAACTGTCCGGACCCTTTTGGATCCTGCTAGTCTTCCCTCTATTAAGTTGGACCGATTGTCCACAGGACACCGATTTATCCGACTTCTCTCCAACGTTTGAAGTAGATTTGGTGTAATTTCTCTCAATCTTTGACATAAGTTGTATTTTTCTCTCTTGTCGCGAAATCTCTCTCGCAATACAGTTGATCACGTAAAATAGCTGATATTGCACCAACCAAATGAGAGAGGCGGCCCTGGTTTGTATGAATACTCCTCTTCTCAGCTGATAGTCCTGTCGAACTGTTCCACCCGCCCTCTCTAGCGTCTGATGTTAGTGCAAGCGTGATGACGTTTACGGAAGGCGTTGCAGCGAGAGAAGCAAAGTTTGGGCCGAGTCGTTCGGCGGGCCCAGCGGGGCAGGTGACTGGGGAAGGGGGCCCTCCGGAAACGGGAGGAGTGTGGATAGGAACATCGGATGGAAGCGATGGCTGGGGTTGTAAATGGGGGAAGTGAGGCTGTTTGATGAGGGACGATGGGTAGTTGGGGGGAGAGGGACGGGATAGAGTCGGACGAAAGGGAGGGGGGAGGGTTGCAACTTTGACAATATTTAAATATGAGCTCGCATGTGGCAAATAACGGCATAGCAGTCAATGGATTATTTCCACAGGGAAAAAAAATCTAACCGTCCCGCTGGACTTCAGCTTTTTGACCAGAGCTGGTTCCGTTAAGAAATTGGTGATAATCGGGAGAATGTGGGTACACTGCTTTCCTGATATCCCAAGGTCTTTCTGCCATATGCCACAAGCCAAATACTGGAGATATTTATGAATATTCCGCATTTGCCTAAATTTGTGCAGCTCCATCCAGCATTTAACAACATTCTCCAACCTATGGCTTACTACATCTCCAAGGAGAGAAAAAGGTGGAAATCTGAGGAAAAGAGGCATAAAATACCGAAAAGGATTCGGTGGTAATGCAGCATTCTGTAGAGAATGATTCAGATGTGATGTGATTCTTAATCATGGCAGAGATCTTTCATCAGTTCTAAGGAAGAGCCATTAACCTGACACATTTGCTCTTTCTCTGCAGAATGCTGAATGAAGTGACAAGTATCCCCAGCACTTATTTTCATTGAAAAGATATTGCCGTTCCGTCATTGTGGTGGCTGGATCGAAATCCTGGAACGCCAACGCTTTCCCCATCAGGAGTACAGAGATCCTTAACCAGAAGAAGTGCGGTAGTTCCAGATGCATTCACTGTCACTTCCTTTGGGCAATGATGGATGTGCAGTGAAATCTCACATTGGCAATGAAGTGTGGATTCTGAAAAACCAATAACTAAAAATAGCCTTATAGAACACTACAGCACAGTGCAGATCGTTCGGGCTAACCACTCCCTCCTAAATCACCCTCTACTTTTCTAAAATCCCTTTCATGTACAGAATATATCAGCCTCTACCAACACTCTGGTAGTCAGTGTGTTCCACACACCACTCTCTGTGCTTTATATATATAAAAAAAATCTTACACCTGATATCCCCCTGTACTTTTCTCCGGTCACCTTAAAATGATGCCCTCTGGTATCAGCCACTTCTGCACTGGGAGGAAAGGTCTCTGGCTGTCCTTCAAGTGTACCTGAAGATGACTTCAGCTTGTGATCATGCGTTCCCCTTTTCAGCATCATTCGTGACTGTGCAGGACGATGGCAGTTCCGTTTGTGCAAGATTGGGATCTGCTGCAGACTTTGGGTGAAGGAGCATATGGTGAGTAAGTCATGCAGTTCAAAAAATAATTCTTAAAAACTGGTTTGGTAGATTAGCAATAGCACTCATTTAAGGAGGTATTTCTTAACTTGCAGCAAAAGTCTGGAGAAAGAAATGCCCCACGAGAAGGGTGCACCATCTGTGGAGAATTCCCAAGGAAGTTAGGGTGATAATAACGTGTTATAATGAGGATTAATTAATTGACGGTAGGCAAGAGGACTGGGAAAGTTTAAAACTACAAGGTATGCCACAAAAATTGTAAAGAATGTGGAACATATAAGAAAATTATTAAAAATATTGATGGGGTTTTTACAGAAATACAAGCAAAAAGCCAAAAGTAATGTTGGTTTTTGAGGCTCATTGTAAAATTGGGAATGAGAAGGTACAGATTCTAAATAATGAAAATAATAACAGATTGCAAAGGTCTGTAGGGAGAGAGAAATTTTTATTTTTATCAGTGAAAAAGTACAGGACAAATTTGTGTCTTTACAAATAAGTGGCATCAGAGATAGTGGATGCATTGCTTGTAATCTGAGGAGACCGGATGTGTGTTCTCTATATTTTCAACAAATTTGAGATAAGTGGCTTATCCGGTGATGCAGAGTACACAAGCCTGTGATGTGATGAGCACAGGTTAAGTGAACGAGCAGAAAGGTGGCCTTTGAAATATAATGTAGAACAAAATCTGAAGTTGCCTGCCTGCCCTGGAAGGAAGAATGAAAAACTTGATGGTTAAATAGAGAGGTGATTAGAGAATGTTGCAGTGCAAACTCAATCTCTAGCACACAAGAGTGGTGTGTAGGTTATTGTAAGGATTATGGAAAACAAAGGTAAGGATGTTTTGTAGCAAATTTATTGGGAGCTCGTGAGACAACACCTGGCGATCTGTGTACAGTTTAGATCTCGTCTTTAAGGAAGGATATATTTGAATCGGGATTCACGTATGGGGGCGAGGGGTGAGCGAGTAGGGAAGAAAGAGAGGTGATCTTACTGAAGCAAGATTCTGAGGGTGTTGTCAGACAAGATGCTGAGACGATGTTTCTCCAAGTGAGGATATCGAGAAAATGGGATATAGTTTGAGTAACTGGTTTCCCATTGATCAGGAGATGAAGAAGAATTTCTTTTGCAGGTTGTGATCCTTTGGAATTCTCCACTTTAAGAGTTGTGGTAGAGCCATAGAATATACAATATATTGCAGGCATATGAACTACATGGAAATCTACAGGTGCAGAGGGAGAGTTGGAAAGTGGTGTTGAGGCCAAAACCAGATCAATAATGATCTTATTGCATGGGGTAGCGGGGATGAAGAGCCACTTGGCTCATGCTCTGTTTCTGATGCATTTAACTCAATGGAGTATTGAGAAGTTTTGCAATGTAGACAACGGTTTTGTATTTGATCATAGGGTACAACTGGCAATTAGTCGATGAACAGAGGAAGCAGTGACAGTGAAGAAAGTGGTCACCACACATGCTTGTGACTACCCTGATAACATCAAGAGAGAAATCTGCATCAATAAGATGTTGAACCATGAAAAGACTGTCGGCTTTTATGGGCATCGTCGAGGCCCATATCCAATACTTGTTTTTGGAGTATTGCAGTGGAGGAGAGCTCTTTGATAGAGTAGGTAGGATCTGTGCTTAAACTTAGGGTTTAAAATAGAGAAGTTTGGGTTGAGGGGGGAAAGGGTTAAAGATGTTTTGTATACGGATTGGCTAATTTTAATAATTTTGGTTGTACTGTTGCTGTCACTTTTACAGATATACTTGTGTGGGTTCTTTAGTAACTGCACCTTTGTGTCCTGAGCTGGAAAAAGCTGGCATCCACTCCCAGACATTCTCCCTATAGAACACCCAGAAAACTAAATTATGGGAGAAATGGAACATCTGAAGTTGTACATAATACATTTCCAGATGTTACGGGGACAAAGTAGGACAGGCTTTAAAGTTCAGTATGTAAGCTGCTTCAGCTGTCCTAGGTTTTTTTGTCTGTGGTCTAAATAGGGCATGTTGGAGAATCCATCTACTTGGGCACCTCAGTGAAATGAGGCCTGGGATTTGGGATTAAATTTAAGCGTGATGTAAAATGACATAATTTCAGACAATATTAATGATTTGCGAACTGATCCCAAGTTCAGCCTTTGATTAATGTGATCTGCCTTCCCACAGAGCCTGACGTGGGGATGCCCGAGGCAGATGCTGATGGGTTTTTCCAGCAGCTGATAGCAGGAGTGGTAAGTGCTCCTCATCATTTATCCCTTTGTTTTAAGTGAGTGTTTATGACGTGCAGCAGCAGTTTTCTCTATTTCGACGTGCATTACTGAGCATGATCATAGATGGATTTACCTGCCCATGTTTGCTCTCGAAGAGCTTTGTCTGCCAGAATTGAACTAGCACTATAACCAGCAGTAAGGAGGTTAACAGTGCTTTGTCCCAATTTTCAAATGAGATCAATTTTGGAGCTCACCAAAGTTCCCTTTGACAGTAAAATGCTGTTCATGGATGGGTGACCTCCCAAAGCATCTTCAGAAGTTTCATCATTCTTCCAGGCCAGCCTTAATACTCAACTTTCATATCGGCACTGGAAGTCTAGTGTGCACCCAGATTAAGTCACAAAATATTCTCTGAACCGATTGTCCAGCAATTGTATCTGACTAATTCTGCCAGAAACCTGTTCCATTTGTACAATTGATATTTTGTGGGCTTGGAGAATTAGAAAAAGATGTAAATTCAGAATACCTGATTTATATTTGTCTTTGCCTACTTTCAGGAATATCTTCACAACAATGGAATTACACACAGGGGCATCAAGCCAGAGTCTCTGTTACTTGATGACCAAGGTATAAGGATGCAAATCTCTTCACTTTTATTGTGTAATAGAACAAAAATTGAAAATTGTTATGCCTTATTCACAGCAGTTCAGACATTTAGACAACAGGTGCAGGAGTAGGCCATTCGGCCCTTCGAGCCAGCACCGCCATTCACTGTGATCATGGCTGATCATCCACGATCAGTACCCAGTTCCTGCCTTATCCCCATAAACTTTGATTCCACCATCTTTAAGAGCTCTATCCATCTCTTTTTTGAAAGCATCCAGAGACTTGGCCTCCACAGCCTTCTGAGGCAGTGCATTCCATATATCCACCACTCTCTGGGTGAAAAAGTTTTTCCTCAACTCTGTTCTAAATGGCCTGCCCCTAATTCTTAAACTGTGGCCTCTGGTTCTGGACTCACCCATCAGCGTGAACATGCTTCCTGCCTGCAGCGTGTCCAATCCCTAAATAATCTTACATGTTTCAATAAGATCCCCCCTCAGCCTTCTAAATTCCAGAGTATACCAGCCCAGTCGCTCCAAGCTTTCGACATATGACAGTCCCGCCATTCCGGGAATTAACCTTGTGAACCTACGCTGCACTCCCTCAATAGCAAGAATGTCCTTCCTCAAACTTGGAGACCAAAACTGCACACAGTACTCCAGGTGTGGTCTCACCAGGGCCCTGTACAGCTGCAGAAGGACCTCTTTGCTCTTATACTCAATTCCCCTTGTTATGAAGGCCAGCATGCTATTAGCTTTTTTCACTGCCTGCTGTACTTGCATGCTTGCTTTCAGTGACTGATGTACAAGAACACCTAGATCTCATTGTGTTTCCCCTTTTCCTAACTTGACTCCATTTAGATAATAATCTGCCTTCCTGTTCTTACCACCAAAGTGGATAACCTCACATTTATCCACATTAAACTGCATCTGCCCACTCACCCAGCCTGTCTAAGTCA
Source organism: Mobula birostris (assembly GCF_030028105.1). Lineage (NCBI taxonomy): Eukaryota > Metazoa > Chordata > Chondrichthyes > Myliobatiformes > Myliobatidae > Mobula > Mobula birostris. The sequence continues at coordinate 78,127,004 of NC_092382.1, forward strand.
CCCTGCATTCTCATAGCATCCTCCTCACATTTCACACTGCCTCCCAGCTTTGTGTCAACGACAAATTTGCTAATGTTACTTTTAATTCCCTCATCTAAATCATTAATATATATTGTAAACAGCTGCGGTCCCAGCACTGAACCCTGCGGTACCCCACTGGTCACCGCCTGCCATTAAGAAAGGGAGCCGTTAATCACTACTCTTTTCAGTCAGCCAGACAATTTTCAATCCATGTCAGTACTCTGCCCCCAATACCATGTGCCCTAATTTTGCCCACTAATCTCCTATGTGGGACTTTATCAAAGGCTTTCTGAACGTCCAGGTACACTACATCCACTGGCTCTCCCTTGTCTATTTTCATAGTTACATCCTCAAAAAATTCCAGAAGATTAGTCAAGCACGATTTCCCCTTCGTAAATACATGCTGACTCAGACCGATCCTGTTACTACTATCCAGATGTGTCGTAATTTCATCTTTTATAATTGACTCCAGTGTCTTTCCCACCACCGACGTCAGGCTAACCGGTCTATAATTTCCTGTTTTCTCTCTTCCTCCCTTCTTGAAGAAAGGGACAACATTAGCCACCCTCCAATCCACAGGAACTGATCCTGAATCTATAGAACATTGGAAAATGATTACCACTGCGTCCACAATTTCTAAAGCCACCTCCTTAAGTACCCTGGGATGCAGACCATCAGGTCCCGGGGACTTATCAGCCTTCAGACCCAACAGCCTATCCAGCACCATTTCCTGCCTAATATAAATTTCCTTCAAATCATCCATTACGCTAGGTCTTTTGGCCACTATTACATCTGGGAGATTGTGTCTTCCCTAGTGAAGACAGATCCAAAGTACCTGTTCAACTCCTGTCCTGACGAAGGGTCTCGGCCTGAAACGTCGACTGTACCTCTTCCTAGAGATGCTGCCTGGCCTGCTGCATTCACCAGCAACTTTGATGTGTGTTACCTGTTCAACTCATCTGCCATTTCCTTGTTTCCCATAATAAATTCACCTGCTTCTGTCTTCAAGGGCCCAATTTTGGTCTTAACTATCTTTCTCCTTTTCACATACGTAAAGAAGCTTTTACTATCCTCCTTTATATTCTTGGCTAGTTTACCTTTGTACCTCATTTTTTCTCCACGTATTGCCTTTTTAGTTACCTTCTGTTGCCCTTTAAATGTTTCCCAATCCTCCGTCTTCCCACTCGTCTTTGCTATGTTATACTTCTCTCTTATTTTTAGAACTATACTCAAGCCCTCAGCAACAATATTCGTACCAGTTGATAGTGATGAAAAGCTGAATGGGTCTTGAGTCAGTGATCCTTTCTGTATCTTCGTTCTCTTTGTTCAGTGTGCAAAGGATTTCTAGCAACGTAACAGGCTGAGATGTGCACATTCTTCAATAACTGCAGTCATCTCCATGCTAGCAGGTAGGAAGACCGACTGAATCCCTTCTCACCCACAGAACAGGTGAATGCCATTGCCCAAACTGATGTAACTTCAGGTGAGATAACCGAATGAATCCATTCCAAAAGTCTGAGCAAGTGAACGGCCTCTCCCCATGTGTCAAATGACAGGCATGCCAGTCAGTCAGATGACTGAGTGAATCCCCCCACCACCACCCCCGCCACAGTCTGAGCAGGAAGGATGATCGATTGAATCCTTTGCTCCACTTAAATATCTGGACAGAGACAACAAAACTGGCATGTTGTGTTTGAGATTCCTGTAGATAAATTCCTTGTCATTTTTAACCTGTAAGAAGATTTACAAAATCCATTAATGGGTGAAGGACAACATTTCAGACGAGATCACTTGAGTTGTCAAGGTGTTATCTGACATCACACTGTTACAGTGAGGGTCAACGCAAGTTGGAGAGAGAAATCATCTAACTGGGCAGAGTGCTGGTATCTGGAATTAAATGGTATCTGGAATGAAACTCTCTGATGCTATTCTGTCACTATAAGAATGGGGCATTTCTGCCATCCCCAATCTGTGACCTGGCTCAGTTTGACTCTCCTCATTGGTATTATTCCCTGTTCCCACTGAGCTACATGGGTGTCTCGTTCCACAGTAACTGAAACACTCTCACACAAATAGCCTTTGTTGACCTGCAGCCGGGATTTTCTTTTACGCACTGTTAATTTAAAGTGCCACAGTTTAAACGCCATATAAAAATTTGCTGCTGAGATGAGTGGTTGGTCTGTTAAAAGGAATTAGTGAATATTAGTATTATTTAAGCTTCTTGTCACAGTCATAGAAAAGTACAACACAGAAAGAGACCCTTCGGCCTATCTAATTTGTGCTGAACTATTTAAACTTTCGACTCCCATATCTCTGCCATCCAGGTACCTACACACACCTCTTAAATGTTGAAATTGAGCTCACATTCGCCACTTGTGCTGGCTGCTCATTCCACACCCAGATGACGATCTGTGTGAAGAAGTTTCCCCTCATGTTCCCCTTAACGTTTCACCTTTCACTCATGGCTTCTGGTTGTGGTCCCACCTCATCTCAGTGGTAAAAGCCAGCTTGCATTGACCCTATGTATACCCCTCATAATTGTGGTACACCTCCATCAAATCTCCCCTCAATCTTCTATGTTCCAAGGAATAAAGTCCTTACCTGTTCACTCTTTCCTTATAACCCAAGTCCTCCAGACGTGGCAACATCCTTGTGAATTTTCTCTGAACTCTTTCAACCTCTTTCACATCTTCCCTGTAGGTAGGTGACCAAAACTGCACACAATACTTCAAATTAGGCCTCACCAATGTCCTCTACAAAGTCAACATAACATCCATCTTCTGTAGTCAGTACTTGCGTTTATAAAGGCCAATGTCCCAAAATCTTTCCTTCTGTCCCTTATCTAACTCTGACGCTACTTTCAGTGAATTACAGACCTGTGTTCCCAGACCCCTTTCTTCTACATCACTCCTCAGTGCCCGACCAGTCACTGTGTAAGACCTTGTTCCTACCAACATGCAACACTTCACACTTGTCTGCATTAAATTCCATTTTCTGTTTCTCAGCCCATTTTTCCAGTGAGTCCAGATTGCACTGCAAGCCATGATAGTCTTCCTCGCTGTCCACTACACCACCAATCTTGCTGTCATCCACAAATTTGCTGATCCAGTTAACCACACTGTCATCCAGATATCTGACATAGATGACAAACAGCAACAGATCCAGCACTGATCCCTGTGGCACACCACTAGTCACAGGCCTCCAGTCAGAGAGGCAACAATCTGCTACCACAGTCTGGCTTCTCCCAAAGACAGTGTCTCATCCAATTTACTATCTCATCTTGAATGCTGAGTGACTGCACCTTCTAGACCAAACTCCCATATGAGACTTTGTCAAGTGCCTTGCTAAAGGCCATGTCGACAACATCCAATGCCTTGTCTTCATCCACTTTTCTGATAACATCCTCGTGAGACTTGATAAGACTCATTCCACCGAGATGCAACACAGAGCACCATAGGAAGTCATTCCTGCCTGTGGCCATCAAACTTTACAACTCCTCCCTTGGAGGGTCAGTCACCCTGAGCCAATAGGCTGGTCCTGGACTTATTTCCTGGCATAATTTACATATCACTATTGAACTATGTATGGTGTTATTACTATTTAATTATTTATCGGGATCAATAAAGTATGACTATGACATGACTATGACAGCAGCACTGAAACACCAAGTGAGAAACAGCAGGAGGTGGCCATTCAGCCCCTCTAACCATCAACAAGATGATGGCTGCTCTCCCATCTCAGCCACATGTTTCTGTCCGATCCTCATTTCCTCGATGCCTTCGGTCTCCACTCATCTGCCGGTCTCTGTTTTATGTGAGGACGATCACTGAGTCTTCACCGCCCTCTGTGGTGAGGATTTACAGACATTCATCACCCTCAGAGTGGAGACACTTCCCCTCATCTCAGTCCCGGACAGTCCACCCCCTTTTTCAGAGACTGGGCTCCCTGGTTCAACCGGTAATGACAGACATCGCACCCTGCAAAACTCATTTCAGGGAGGTAGCGCCAGTGCCCCCCGCAACCCCATATCCACCCCCACCCCTGGTCGACCTCCAAGGGTGTATGTAATACTTTGTTTAGTCATTTTGTCTAATCTGTGAACCAAGTTGGGTATATGCAGAAAATGTGACTTTAAAATATGTACTTATATTATATTATCATGTTTATTCTATTACAACTTTAAGCAAGTCTACAAGGAGTTCGGCCTCATCACGTAGGACATCAATAGCGTAGCTCCTCAGCAGCCAGCCTGTGTGTGTTGCTTGAAATTCCAGCATCTGCAGATTTCCTCGTGTTTGTGTAGTTTAAATAACGTTGGCTATGCTAATGAACAAATGACACCTGTTAAACTCACCTCAACATGTCTTTTTAAAAACATAAACACGAGAAATTCTGCAGATGCTGGAAATTCAAGCAACACACATCAAAGTTGCTGGTGAACACAGCAGGCCAGGCAGCATCTCTAGCAAGAGGTACAGTCGACATTTCAGGCTCGTGCTCAGCAGCTCAGCCATTAAACCGAAGAAGCTCGAGCACAGCAGCGCGTGTGTGACGTAAGGCACCATGCTCGTGACAGCAGATACAGTTACGGGGAGACCATGGGTGACGTCAGGCGCGTGGGGGGGGGGGGTGCTGATGTGTGACGTCACGTGAAGGGGAGCGCTTCAATTTTAAAACACCTTTTGTTGGGTCCGATCTGGAACAACAAAATTAAATTCGGGTTTCATCGGGACCGGATCCGGTGTTGTGAGATGTGTCCGGCTGTGCCGTGTTGTTGGTGGAGTGGGCAGCGGGGTGTTTGTCTCCGGGCTCTCCTCAGCCCCGGTTTTCACTTTGTGACCGAGCCCGGGCCGTGGATCAATTCCTTGTGGTTCTGCAGGGGGTTTGGGGCGAAGGGACAGTGGGTGTGGGTGTGGGTCCCGGGACAAATTAACTTGTAAACACTGGAACATCTGGTGAATTGGATCAGACAGCTTCGCTCGCCTGTCCCTTCAGGAAACAACAATTCTCTCTTCATATTAATGACTGTCTAAACTTGCTATGAACAAGATTGTGTTACAAGATTGTGAGTTACAGAGTCTAGGACAGCTGTCACCGTCATGGGCTGCGAGTGCAGACAGGGATTGGGGTCACTGAGCTGTGCATCAGAGAAGGACACGGGTTTGTACAGCCTCCTGTGGGGTAGAAATGTCCACACGGTGAATTCGGATCTGCTGGCACATCGGGAGTCTGAAAGGGAATAGGGAAGGGGCTGAGCAGAGAATTTTAACAGGGGTGGAGGGGTACAGAAGCTGTCTAATGTGCAACGTGCAATCATAGTAATTTATAACAGTTTATAATAAATAAAACAGACAATGTAATATAGAGGACACTCAAGTCAGCGTGAGTTCATCAGTCTGACGGCCTGGTGGAAGAAGCTGTCCCGGAGCCTGTTGGTCCTGGCTTTTATGTTGCTGTACCGCTTCCCGGATGGTATCAGGAGAGTGACAGTGATGTGATTTCCTGTGTCACGGGTACAGACAGTCGTCTCAAGTGAGGAGTTTGTGTTGAGATGCAGCTTCCCTGGAGGTGGAGGAAAGAGGACACACCAACAGGTGGAACCAGCTGTGGGAAGACATGGTTTGTCAGGTCTGACGATGAGCTGAATGTACCATAACCTTCAGATTGAATCAGAAAACCATTCTGAGGGTATTTGAAATGTCAGAATCAGGGGAGATGTGATCACATGTGCAGAAGGCAGAGGTTGTGTCTCCATCAGACCCTTGGTGAGATGGTTCAAGTTACAATGTGCAGGAATGAAAACACAGTGTTTGGTGTCGGATTTAATCACTGATTCTGACACAGTGAGAGGGTTAGTTTTGCTGTAAGGAAGCAACGTTAATGGAAGATGACACGGGACTTCATCAATTGCCAGTTGTTTAGCAGAAGTGACCAATTTGTATGTTACCTTGACAGAAACAGATATTCACAGTGGTGACAAAGGGGTTCAGTCTGGTTTATTTCAGGTTGGAGAGGGGTGAGGGGTTGTGAAATCAATGCCTTGCGGTGCCACCATCGTTAATTTGTCATGTCCGGAGTGGTGGATCAGACAGAATGGAAACAGGCCTTTGGCCGGCCATACCTGTTCTGACCATCCACTCACTGTCTACACTGGTCCCATTTATCAGCACTCGGTTCATAGCCGACTGTATCTCGGCAGTTTCAATGCTCATCCACTTCGTAATGTTGTGAAGGGACCTGTCTCCACCACCACCTCGGGCAGTGTGTTCCAGATTTCAGCTACTCTCTGAGTGAAAAATCTCCTCTTCAGATCCTTCTAAACCTCTTCGTCCTCTTTAAATCTATGCCCTCTGATCAGTGACACCTCTGTCCCAGGATCGTGGCCGACATGGGCATCAGTGAGGCCTTTGACAAGGTTCAGCATGGTAAGATGCTGTGGAAAGTTAGATCACATGGGATCCAGGGAGAGCTGGCTAACTGGATGCACAGTTGTCTTGATGGTAGGAAGCAGAGAGTGATGGTGGGAGGCTGTTTATTGGACTCAAGGCCCGGCCCAGTGGGGTTCCCCAGGGTTACAACCATTGCTCTTGTTATTTATTGATATTTAATTATATTTGCAGTTACACAGTTTGTTGAATTATATGCTCTACTTGATCTTTCATTGATCCCGTTGCTATTCTATAGATTTGCTAAGTGTTCCTGTAGAAAAAAAGAATCTCACGGTTATATGTGGTGACATATATGTACTTTAATGAAGGCTATGGTGCAGGTAGTTGGAAATAGGCAGTAAAAACAAAAGCAGGTCAGCATTGACTAGAAGGGCTGAAGGGCCTGCTTCAGTGCTGCTGGATTCTGTGACTCCAATAATATTCTGATTTGTAATTTCCACAGTCAGTGCTTTGCTACTAAACACTGAACCCAGAAATTTACCCAAACGAGAATTGAAAGTCTCTTAGCTGGTGACAAAAAGCATTTACAAGCTGTGATACTTGCCAAAGGGGGTGTTACTAAGTACGACTATGCAGGGTGCCCAAACTTTTACTTTGGGCCCTTTTCCTTTTTTGCTATTTTGAAACTGTAAAAGATGGAAATAAAAATGTAATCTTGTTTAAAATATTCAAGAAATGTGCCATCTTTATCTATATGCCTTTTGGAAATCAGGTCATCTTTTACTCGCTTAACTATTCACAGTAACAGAAATTTAACCAGGGGTGCCCAAACATTTGCATGCCACTGTATATATCCTGTGCCTTCCGAATTGCTTCCAGAAATTCCAGCCATTGCTGCTCTGTTTTCATCCTTGCCTGTGTTCTTTTCAAATCAATTTTGACCAATTTTTCTCTCATGCCTCTCTAATTCTCTTTATTCCACATCTGACTTTAGCTTCTCCTTCTCCAATGTCAGGGTGAATTTGATCGTATTAAGATCACTTGCCCTTGAGGGTTCTTTGAACTTAAGTGACCTAATTAATTCTGGATTATTACAACACCCAGTCCAGAATAGCTGATCCCCAAGTGGGCTCAATCACGAGCTGCTCTAAAAAAACATCTTGTAGGCATTCTAGGAATTCCTCCTCTTGAGGCCAACACCATACTAATTTTCCTAATCACTTGCATGACAATCCCCCATGACTATTGTAACATTGCCCTTTTGGCACGCACTTTCTATCTCCCATTGTAATTTGTGGCCCACATACTTACTACTGTTTGGGGGTCTCTATACAAGTCCCATCAGGGATTTTTTTTTGACATTTGCTGTTCCTTAATTCTACCCACAGATTCTACACCCTCCAACCCTATGCCATCTCTTTCTAAAGATTTTATTTAATATTTTACCAACAGATCCACACAACCTCACTACCAGCTTGTTCTTGGCTTGTTCTTTCAAGAAACATACAAGTATCTGGGAAACAAGAGGACCTGCAGATGGTAGAAATCTAGGGAACTACGTACACAGTGCTGGAGGAGCTCAGCATGTCAGGTAGCATCTATGAGTGGGAATCTAAGACCCTTCATCAGGACTCCTGATATCCATGTATCTGGAATATCAACAAGCAAAGAAAATAGAAAGTCGTGCAAAGTAGGGAGAACCTTTGACAAAATTTAGTTCAAGGCTTAAAAAAAAACCTGCCAAACAGCTCAATAGTTAACAAGTACAACAAAGACAATAAACACTTTCATCAATACCAACACTGATTTTTTAAAATAAAAATATCTTGGTCCCATTTCAATCAGTAAAATTTAAAGATAAATAAGAACTGAAATGATAACCTTAGAAACGACTATTTACGCTCAAACCCACTTAGATTAACACTACCTTGGACAGAAGGAGGAAGAGAATTAACACACATGAAAAAAAACACAACAGTCAGATAAAACTTGTAAGTATACACTTTCATCAAAAATCAACAGGATTCAGCACTCCAGGTGTGTGTATGCCATCGTGATAAGAAATACAGACCAGAAAACGTCAATGAGAGGACAACTCAGAAAAATGAATCATCACTATGGAAGAAAACATTAACCAGTGGAATGAGTATGACCCTCCATGGGAGACATCCCAATGATCTGAGCAGACCAGATGGTGACAGGGAAGCATCGAGCACCTGACTGAGAGTTGGAGGATTCTTCCCAGAAACAGAGGGGTTCCTTGCAGAAATACAGGACAAGGTGGTTAACAAAAGGGAAAAAAATTGAAAGTACATGAAATACACACAAACACGGCGGGAGGAGAAGATGGTGGCGCGCCGGCGTGTGCGCAGCCCTCTAGTGAAAAATGATGTTGTATCTGTTAAATAGGGGCCGTGGACAACTCTGATTTGATGGAGAATGAACGTGAAAGCACAGAGGAACATCTGGAGAAATTTATGAAATACCCGTTTGCTGCTGTCATTACTGTGTGGTCAGGGATCTTTCGGAGGGTAGGCCTCAAAATCCCTGGCCTTGCCTGCTTTTGGCGACCGAGAAGGAGGTCAAATCGTTCGGACAGAGATGGCGCTCAGTACTCGGTGTCAGAGAGCTGATCAGAGCTCAAAGTTTTCGCATGACTCAGAGTCAGATTGTGGTTGGCATGGTAGGGAGAGTTTTTCTTCCTTTTCCCGTCTGCGTGAGATGTGGGACATTTGAGAAACTTTGAACTTTACTATGCTCACGGACTTCTTCATCAAGTTATGGTATTCTTACACTGTTTGTAACTATATGTTATAATTATGTGGTTTTGTCAGTTTTTTCAGTCTTGGTTTGTCCTGCGTTTTGTGATATCACACCGGAGGAAATAATGTATCATTTCTTAATGCATGCATTACTAAATGACAATAAAAGAGGACTACGTGTCTTCATAATCATATAACAACAAGGCAGTAAGTGCGGAAAATGATAAGAAAAAACAGACACAATCCAACACATTCCAGGATCCTGCTGCAGTTTAAGTCAATCTGATTACCAACAAAGGTACAATCAAGTGGCAAGTATCATTCACCAAAATCTTGATTTAAAATACAGACTCACAAAGGCCCTCCATCACTTCATAAAGCCATCAGATTTCAAGCCTGATCCAGTTCAGAGCCAAAATATTACAAATTATATGATAATCAATACATTATTTCAGATAGGACAATCCATAATAACCATCCGGATATAATATTACAGGATAAACAAGCAGAAACAGCTCTCTCAATAGATAAAACCATTCCCAACACACACATGTCCCTCGACCAGTGGAGCACCTCACCACAGGCATTGTTTGTGTCATCAGTCAGACAACCGAAAGATTTTCTCTCTCAATCAGCTTCCAAATGTTGTTACTCTGTCATTCGTTGCCACTCCCCGCTGCTGATTCCCTTCTCCTCATCATACATTCTTAACCTGTCCATCGTCCAGATCCCCAAACTCTGCCCTGTGCAGACCTGCCTCTGGTTTCTGACCCTGCTTCGTTGAACTAATGGTTTCCCATTCTGCTTTCAGTCTTTAGAGGACAGTGGTGTTTTCTAACAACCCTATACAAGCAGGGAAAATGACCCATAATGTGAAAATGAGTCGTCATTACGGAGGTTAATGACCAATGTCATTCTTCCTCAGCCCAGAGATTTCAGGGGGCAGAACATCTCAGACAGAATTGCAGTCAGCTTGACTTCTTCAGTCTGCAGAAAATTCAAGGGAAACCTCTTCACCCACAGAGTGGTGACTGTTTGGAACCCATAAGCACAGGGAGAGCGAGAGATGAACAACAGGGCAGGATTTCAAAGGACTGTCGTGGAACTGAATCACTGGCAGGGTCCAGCCGGCCTGAGTCGATTCTCTACTGTACACATGGTGTTATAAATTCACTAGGTACCGGAGACAGAGTTTAACATAAACTGATTTATTTATCTCAGATCCAGAATATTAAACTCCAGCCCCATTAAAGGTGAATATGCAGCAGAAGAAACTCCTCCCATGCCCAGTGACCAGGGTGCAGAACTGGGTGTGGTGAGCAGCAGCAATAATTGCAGAGTTCAGCACCGACAGTCACTCTCGAAATTGCATTCAGCAATGGTGATGGACAAATATCCAGCAAGCAGCTTATTGAAACTTTCTCCCCAGTGTGAACCCGGTAGTGTGTCACAAGTGTAATACGCTGTAAGGTTTCACTGCTCATGTAACGGCCTCTGTGCAGTGTTTCACTGCTGAGGTAATGGTTTCTCTGTAGCAGCAATGTTTAGTTCACAACTAGAGATAACAGGGTTTTGTTGTGCGGGGCTATCCAATAAGAGAAATGTTCTTCCTTGTGAGTCTGGAAGAAAGATTTCATGGTCTTTTGCTGGGGAGAGATGAGAAGACGTGAATGGAGAGAGTGGGCCCATTTTCTTTTTTTTTTTTGTTTTCTTTACTAACCCTACAGTCAAAGTAAGAATTTTAAATCTCATTCCTTTAATCACATATTGTGTACTGTTTGTTATTTTGGGGTACTGATTTGTAACAGGGGACACATCACGCAGCATTCATCCAAATGAGATTTCTTAACTTGTCTGGGCTGGGAGGCTATCACCCCCTATATTAAGCTGCTAGCCGAAGCCAGAGTTACATAAAGTTAGATTACTGAGTGAATCGCTTCCCACATTCACAGCAGGTGAACAGCCTCTCCCCAGTGTGAACTCAATGATGTACATTTGATTGATTTGGCTGACAGAATCCCTCCCCAAAGATTGAGCAGGTGATCAGCCTCTACCCAGTGTGAACTCGCTGGTGTCTCTGTAGTTGGGATGACCAAGTGAATGCCTTCCCACACACGGAGCAGGTGAATGGCCTCTCCCTTGTGTGAACTCGCTGGTGGCTCAGTAGTTGACAAAATCGAGGGAATCCCTTCCCACATACTGAGCAGATGAATGACCGGCCCCCAGTGTGAAGTAACCAGTGTTCTTGAAGGTGGGATGACTGATAGAATCCTTTCCCACACTCTGAGCAGGTGAACGGCCTCTCCCCAGTGTGAACTCGCTGATGTACCTTCAGATGAGACGAGAAAGTGAATCCCTTCCCACAGACTGAGCAGGTGAACGGCCATTTCCCAGTGTGGTCTGACTGGTGTCTCAGTAGCTGAGATGACTCAGTGAATCCCTTCCCGCACTCTGAACAGGTGAATGGCCTCTCCCCAGTGTGAACTCTCTGATGTACCTTCAGTTTAGATGACTGAGTGAATGCCTTCCCACAGTCTGAGCAGGTGAATGGCCTCTCCCCAGTGTGAACTCGCTGATGTAACTTCAGTTTAGATGACTGAGTGAATCCTTTCCCACAGTCTGAGCAGGTGAATGGCCTCTCCCCAGGGTGAACTGACTTGTGTGCCATTAGGGTGGATGACTGAGTGAATCCCTTCCCGCAGTCTGAGCAGGTGAATGGCGTCTCTCCAGTGTGAACTCGCTGACGTACCTTCAGTTGAAATGACCAACTGAATCCATTCCCTCTGTCTGAGCAATGTGTAAAATGACGAGCATGCCAGTCAGTCAGATGATCGAGTGAATCCTTTGCTCCACTTCTTAAATATCTGGACAGAGACAGCAAAACTGGCGTGTTGTGCTCGAGATTGCTGTAGACAAATTCCTTGTTGTGTTTAACCTGTAAAAAAGATTTACAAAATACATGAGTGGGTGAAGGGCAACATTTCAGATGAGATCACTTGAGTTGTCAAGGTGTGATCTGACATCAAACTGTTACAGTGAGGGTCAACCCAAGTTGGAGAGAGAAATCATCTTCTAACTGGGCACAGTGCTGGTATCTGGAATGACAATCAAACTCTCTGATGCTCTTCCTGTCTCCATAAGAATGGGGCATTTCTGCCATCTTCAATCTGTGACCTGGCTCAGTTTGGCTCTCTCCATTGGTATTATTCCCTGTTCCCAATGAGCTGCATGGGTTTCTGGCCCCACAGTAACTGAAACACTCAAATGCAAAATAGCCAGCAGTGCATTCCACGCACCCACCACTCTCTGTGTAAAAAAACTTACCCCTGACATCTATTTCCAAGCACCTTAAAGTTATGCCCCCTCATGTTAGCCATTTCAGCCCTGGGATAGAAACCTCTGGCTATCCAAACGATCGATGTCCCTCATCATCTTATACATTGAAAAAAGGCTCTGAACATAAACAAGGAAATTATACATTGCTTTGAGGATTTGTTAGAAGTATACAAAATTATGAGGGTATAGATAGGGTAAATGCAAACAGCTTTTTCCACTGGGGTTGGGTGGGATGACAACCAGATGTCATGGGTAAGTGGGGAAGGTGAAAATTAAACAGAAACATTTGGAAAAGCTCTTTACTGAAATAGTCGTGAGAGTGTGGAATGAGATGTCAGCACAAGTGGTGAACATGAGCCAGATTTCACAATTAAGAGAAGTTTGGATGGAAGACTGGTTGGTAGGGGGACGGAGGGTGATGGTCCCAGTGCAGGTAATTGCATTAGACAACTTAAATGTTTTTTTGGCATTGACTAGATGGGCCAAATAGCCTGTTTCCATACTGAACTTCTCCATGTTTCTATGACAGAGAAGCTGGCCAAACTTGTTTGGAAGGGAAAATGTAGGAGTGACAATGGAGCAGCAATGGCTGGAGTTTCTGGGAGCAATTCGGGAACTGAGTGATCGATACATCCCAAAGAAGTGAAAGCATTAGAAAGGCAAGAGGACACAACTGTGGCTGAAATGAGAAGCCAAAGCCAACATAAAAACTAAAGAGAGGGCAAAAAATAGAGCAAAAACCCTTGAGAAGCTTTCAGAAACCAATAGCAGACGACTAAAAAAAACGTCAGATGAGCTCAGGGGGTGAAATTATGATATTGTAGTCATTAATGAGTCTTGGTAGCACCCAACAGTCTGAGGCATTTAGAGGAACAAAATACCTTGGGTCTCAAGATCGCTTGAAAACCAAGGTTCCCTGCACCAGTTACCTTTCAACTTTTATTTTCGCAGGCACATACAAACTCCACACACTCAAAATTTCACTTCTGAAGGCCTCCCACTTACTAAGTACTCCTTTGCCAGAAAACAGCCTGTCCCAAACCACACTTGTCAGATCCTTTCTGATACCATCAAAATTGACCTTTCTCCAATTTAGAATCTCAACCCGTGGTCCAGAGCTCTCTTTTCCATTTTTACGTCGAATTTCATGGCATTATGATCACTAATATCTGTCACCAGCCCTGGATCATTTCCTAACAGCTTATTGCACACTTCTACATCGGGAATTCTACGTACTGATTAAGGGCACATTTGACAAACTCTACCCCATCTACTCCTTTTACAATATGGGAGTCCCAGTCAATATATGGAATGTTAAAATTAGTTGCTGAATCAACCTTTGATTCTTGGCATGGTCTGCAATCTCCCTACAAATTTGTTCCTCTAAATCCCTCAGACTGTTGGGTGCAACCAAGTCCCAATAATGGCTATAAGTTGCTGTGGAAAGTTAGATCACATGGGATCCAGGGAGAGCTGGCTAACTGGATGCACAGTTGTCTTGATGGTAGGAAGCAGAGAGTGATGGTGGGAGGCTGTTTATTGGACTCAAGGCCCGTGCCTAGTGATGTTCCCCAGGGTTACACCCATTGCTATCATTATTCATTGATATTTAATTTTATTTGCATTTACACAGTTTGTTGAATTCTATGCTCTACTTGATCTTTCACTGATCCTGTTACTATTCTATAGATTTGCTAAGTGTTCCTGTTGGATAAATGACCTCAGGGTTGTATGTGGTGACATATGTACTCTGATAATAAAATTCGTTTTGAACTTTGAACATTGCTACTTGTCATCTAAATCAATAATTTGGTTGAGAACTACAGGGTATGGATAGTAGGTTTGCAGCAAGTAAATTCAAACAAGTACCTTTTCTGAAAGATATTAAGTATAAACTCTCTGCTCTGTTTTCCTCTCCGCACTCGACCACCCCCTCCCCTTATTGCCTCCATCTCTGCCCCGTCCGCCCTCTCAGCCCCACATTAGAGATAAGTTCAGTGTCGGCATTGACTAGAAGGGCCAAAGGGCCTGTTTCAGTGCAGCTGGGCTCTGTGACTCTAATAATATTCTGATTTGTAATTTCCACAGTCACTGCTTTGCTGCCAATGGCTGAACCCAGAAATTTACACAAACAAGAATTGAAAGACTCTTAGCTGGCTACAGAAAGCGTTTACAAGCTGTGATATTTGCTAAAGGGTGTGTTACTAAGTACTGACCATGCAGGGTGCCCAAACATTTGCTTCGGGCCCTTTTCCTTTTTTGTTATTTTCAAACTGTAAAAGATGGAAATAAAAAAGTAATCTTGCATAAGATATTAAAGAAATGTGTCATATTTAACGTCATGCCTTTTGGAAATCAGGTCATCTTTTACTCGCTTAACTATTCACAGTAACAGAAATTTTGACCAGGGGTGCCCAAACTTTTGCACGCCACTGTATATATCCTGTGCCTTCCGAATTGCTGCCAGAAATTACTGCCATTGCTGTTCTGTTTTCATCCTTGCCCATGTTCTTTTCAAATCAATTTTGACCAATTTTTCTTTCATGCCTCTCTAATTCTCTTTATTTCACATCTGACTTTAGCTTCTCCTTCTCTAATGTCAGGGTGAATTTGATCGTATTAAGATCACTTGCCCCTAAGGTTTCTTTGAACTTAAGTGACCTAATTAATTCCGGTTCATTACAACACGCAGTCCTGAATAGCTGATCCCCAAGTGGTCTCAACCATGAACTGCTCTAAAAAAGCATCTTGTAGGCATTCGAGGAATTCCTCCTCTTGAGACCAACACCATCCTAATTTTCCTAATCACCTGCATGACAATCCCCCATGACTATTGTAACATTGCCCTTTTGGCACACATTTTCTAACTTCCATTGTAACTTGTGGACCACATACTTACTACTGTTTGGAGGTCTCTGTACAATTCCCATCAGGGATTTTTTTTTTTTTTTTTTTTACATGTGCTGTTCCTTAATTCTATCCACAGATTCCACACATTCCAACCTTATGCCAACTCTTTCTACTGATTCTATTTACTATTTTACCAACACAGCCACACATCCCACCACCAGCTTGTTCTTTCAAGAAGCATGTAAGTATCTGGGAAACAAGTGGACCTGCAGATGCTAGAAATCTAGAGAACTACACACAAAGTGCTGAAGGATCTCAGCACGTCAGGCAGCATCTATGGATGGGAATCAACATTTCCAGCCAAGACCCTTCATCGGGACTCTTGACACCCACGTATCTGGAATATCAACAAGCAAAGAAAATAGAAAGTAGTGCGAAATAGGGAGAACCTTTGTCAAAATTCAGTTCAAGGCTTAAAAAAACCTGCCAAACAGAGCTCAATAGTTAACAAATACAACAAAGGCAATAAACACTTTCATCAATACCGACATTGACTTTTTTATATATAAAAATATCTTTGTCCCATTTCAATCAGTAAAATTAACAAAGATCCAGAACTGAAATGACAGCTTTAGAAAAGACTATTTACACTCAGACTCAGTTAGATTAACACTACCTCGGACAGGAGGAGGAAGGGGAATAACACACATGAAAAAAAAAATCACACAAGTCCAGATAAAACTTCAAAGTATATATTTTCATCAAAAATGAACAGTATTCATTGCTCCATGTGTGTATATGCCATCGTGGTAAGAAATACAGACCAGAAAACTTAAATGAGAGGCTAACTCAGAAATGAATCATCACTATGGAAGAAAACATTAACCAGTGGAATGAGTACGACCCTCCATGGGAGACATCCCAATGACCTGAGCAGACAAGATGTTGACAAGGAAGCATCGAGCACCTGACTGAGAGTTGGAGACCTCTTCCCAGAAACAGAGGGGTTCCTTGCAGAAATATAGGACAAGGTGGTCAACAATATGAAAAAAAATCGAAAATACATGAAATACAAACAAACAAGGCAATAAATACAGAAAATGCCGAGAGAAACCAGACACTATCCAACGCATTCCAGGATCCTGCAGCAGTTTAACTCAATCTGATTACTTATGCAGGTACAATCAAGTGGCAAATATATTTCACCAAAATCTTGCTTTAACACACAAACTTATGAATGACAACCGTAACTTCATTAAGGCACAATAAATTCAGGCCTGATCCAGATAGGGACAGTATCTCACAATTTACATGATAATCAATACATTATTACAGATAGGATAATCTAAAATAACCGTCCAGATATATTATTACTGGAACAACTCCCTCAATAGATAAAATCATCCCAACACATACATGTTCCTCGACCACTGCAGCACCTCACAACAGGCATTGTTTGTGTCATCATACAAATTATTTTCTTTGCCAATTAGCTTCTAAATGTTGCTACTCTGTCATTCGTTGCCACGCCTGGCTGCTGATTCCCTTCTCCTCATCATACATTCTTACCCTGACATTGATCCAAAGCCCCAAACTCTGCCCTGTGCAGACCCGCCTCTGGTTTCGGCCCCTGCTTCATTAAACATCCAACTGATGGTTTCCCATTCTGATTTCAGTCTTTGGAGGTCAGGAGTTGTGTTTGCAAGCAATCCTTTAGAAGCAGGGAAAATGACCCATAATGTGGAAATGAGCCCTGAATAAGGAGGTTAACTCCCAATGTCATTCTTCCTCAGCCCAGAGATTTCAGAGGCGAAGAACATCTCAGACAGAACTGCAGTCAGCTCGACTTCGTCAATTTGCAGAGAATTCAAAGGAAACCTCTTCACCCACAGAGTGGTGACTGTTTGGAACCCATCAGCACAGGGGGAGCAAGAGATGAACAACAGGGGAGGATTTCAAAGGACTGTCATGGAACAGAATTACTGGTAGGGTCCAGCTGGCCTGAGTTGACTCTCTACTGTACACTAGGTGTGTTATAAATTCACTAAATACTGGAGACAGAGTTCAAAATAGAACTGATTTATTTGTCTCAGATCCAGAATATTAAACTCCAGTCCTATTAAAGGTGAATATGCAGCAGAAGAAACTCCTCCCATGCCCAGTGACCAGGGTGCAGAACTGGGTGTGGTGAGCAGCAGCAATAATTGCAGAGTTCAGCACCGACAGTCACTCTCAAAATTGTTTTCAGCAACTGTGATGGACAAATATCCAGCATGCAGCTTATTGAAACTTTCTCCCCGGTGTGAACCCAGTAGTGTGTCATAAGTGTAATACGCTGCAAGGTTTCACTGCTAATGTAATGGCCTCTCTGTAATGTTTCACTTCTGAGGTAATGTTTTTTCTGTAGCAGCAATGTTTAGGTTACGACTCGAGATAACAGGGTTTTGGAATGCGGCACTATCCAATGACAGAAATGTTGTTCTTTCTTGTGAGTCTGGAAGAGAGATTTTCATGGTATTTTGCCAGGGAGAGATGAGAAGACACGAATGGAGAGAGTGGGCCCTTGATTTTTTTGTTTACTTCACTAACCCTGTAGTCAAAGAAAGAATTATAAAGCTGAATCGTTTAATCACA
Organism: Mobula birostris; assembly: GCF_030028105.1. NCBI lineage: Eukaryota > Metazoa > Chordata > Chondrichthyes > Myliobatiformes > Myliobatidae > Mobula > Mobula birostris. The sequence continues at coordinate 78,144,996 of NC_092382.1, forward strand.
TATTGTGTACCATTTGTTATTTCAGAGTACTGATTTGTAACAGGGGACACATCATGCAGCATCCACCCAAACAAGATTTCTTAAGCTTGGCCGGGCTGGGCGGCTATTTCCCCCTATATTAAGCTGCCAGCTGAAGGTTAGATAACTGAATGAATCCTTTCCCACATTCACAGCAGGTGTACAGCCTCCCCTCAGTGTGAACAATGATGCACATTTGGTTGGTTTGGCTGAGAGCATCTCTTCCCAGAGTCTAAACAGGAGATTGGCCTCTACCTAGTGTGAACTCTCTGGTGTCTCTGTAGTTGAGATGACTGAGTGAATCCCTTCCCACAGACTGAGCAGGTGAAAGGCTTTTCTGCAGTGTGAACTCGCTGATGTACCTTCAGTTTAGATGACGGAGTGAATCCCTTCCCACAGTCTGAGCAGGTGAACGGCCTCTCCCCAGTGTGAACTGACTGGTGTGCTTGTAAGATAGCGAACCGTGTGAATCCCTTCCCACAGTCTGAGCAAGTGAATGGCCTCTCCCCTGTGTGAACTCACTGATGTGCCTTCAGTTCTGATGACAAAGTGAATTCCTTTCCACAGTCTGAGCAGGTGAATGGCCTCTCTCCAGTGTGAACTCGCTGATGTACCTTCAGAATAGATGACCTAATGAATTCCTTCCCACAGACTGAGCAGGTAAATGGCCTCTCCCCTGTGTGAGCTCTCTGATGTACCTTATGTTGAGATGATTCAGTGAATTCCTTCCCACAGACTGAGCAGGTGAATGGCCACTCTCCGGTGTGAACTGACTGGTGTCTCAGTAATCGAGATGACAAAGTGAATCCCTTCCCACAGTCTGAGCAGGTGAACGGCCTCTCCCCAGTGTGAACTGACTGATGCACCTTCAGTTGGGATGAGCAAGAGAATCCCTTCCCACAGTCCGAGCAGGTGAATGGCTTCTCTCCAGTGTGAACTCTCTGATGTACCTGCAGATTAAATGACTGAGTGAATCCCTTCCCACAGTATGAGCAGGTGAACGGCCTCTCTGCAGTGTGATCTCGCTGGTGAGCCATGAGGCCAGATGACCGAGTGAATCTTTCACCACAAATTCAGCAGATAACCAACCTCTGCCCAGTATGAACTGACTGGTGTGTCCACAGGTGGGAAGACCGACTGAATCCCTTCTCACCCACAGAACAGATTAATGGCCTTGCCCTGTGTGAACTGCTGATGTACCTTCAGTTGAGATGACCGAGTGAATCCATTCCCAATGTCTGAACAGATGAATAGCCTCTCCCCTGTGTAAAATTATGGGCAAGTCAGTAGGTCAGATGATCGAGTGAATCCCTTGGTCCACTTCTTAAATGTCTGGACAGAGACAGCAAAACTTGTGTGTTGTGTTCTGGATTACCGTAGACAAATTCCTTGTCACTTTTAACCTGTAAAAAGATTTACAAAATCCATCAATGGGTGTTGGACAACATTTCAGATGAGATCACTTGAGTTGTCAAGGTGTGATCTGACATCACACTGTTACAGTGAAGTTCAACCTAAGTTGGAGAGAGAAATCATCTTCTGAGTGGGCACAGAACTGGTATCTGGAACGACCATCAAATTCTCTGATGCTCTTCCTGTCTGTATAAGAATGGGGCATTTCTGCCATCTCCAACCTGTGTCCTGGCTCAGCTTGACTCTCTCCATTGGTATTATTCCATGTTCCTGCTGGCTGCATGGGTGCCTGGCCCCACAGTAACTGAAACAATCAAATGCAAATTAGCCGGCAGTGCAGTCCACGCACCCACCACTCTCTGTGTAAAAAAAAACTTACCCTGACATCCCCTCAGTATCTATTTCCAAGCACCTTAAAACAATGCCCCTCGTATTAGCAATTTCAGCCCTGGGAATAAAACCTCTGGCTATCCACACGAACAATGCCCCTCATCATCTTATACACCTAAAAAAGGCTCTAAACATAAACAAGGAAATTATACATTGAAAATTTGTTAGCAGTATACAAAATTATGAGGGTATAGATAGGGTTAATGCAAGCAGCTCTTTCCACTGAGGTTGGGTGAGATGACAACCAAGTTCATTGGTAAGTGGGGAAGGTGAAAATTTAAGGGGAACGTTTGGAAAAGCTCTTTACTGAAATGGTCAAGAGAGTGTGGAATGAGATGCCAGCACAAGTGGTGAATATAAGCTCAGTTTCACCATTTAAGATACGTTTGGATGGGAGCCTAGATGGTAGGGGTATGGAGGGCGATGGTCCCGGTGCAGGTAGTTGCATTAGACAGCTTAAATGTTTTTCAGCATTGACTAACAGTCTGAGGCATTTAGAGGAACAAAATATCCAGGGCATCAATATCTCTTGAAAACCAAGGTTCCCTGCGCCAGTTACCTTTCAATTTTTAATTTGGCAGGCCCATACAAACTCTACACCCTCAAACTTTCACTTCTGAAGTCCTCCCAAATACCAAGTATTCTTTTGCCAAAAAACAGCCTGTCCCAAACCACACTTGTCAGATCCTTTGATACCATCAAAATTGACCTTTCTCCAATTTAGAATCTCAACACATTCATCGCACCATGCTCAACCGTTTGATTGCTGACTCTATCTGAGGTCTGAACAACATCTGACTGGTGTCAAGAAAACAAACTCTCCTTCATTGTCACAAGAACAAAGGAGCTGATTGTGGACAACAGGAGAAATGGAGACAGGCTAACCCCTATTGACATCAAGGGATCTGGGGTTGAGAGGGTGAACAGCTTTAAGTTCCTTGGCATAAACATCACCGAGGATCTCACATTGTCTGTACGTACCGGCTGTGTTGTGAAAAAAGCACCTCTTTCCCCTCAGACGGTTGAAGAAGTTTGGGATGGGGCCCCAAATCCTGAACTTCCTGCAGGGACACAATTGAGAACATCCTGACCGGCTGCATCACTGCCTGGTATGGGAACTGTATTTCCCTTAATCGGAGGAACCTGCAGAGAGTGGTGCAGACAGCCCAGCACATCTGTAGATGTGAACTTTCCACTATTCAGGACATTTACAGAGCCAAGTATGTAAAAAGGCCCCAAAGGGTATTGGGGACACAATTCACCACAACCAAAAACTGTTCCTGCTGCTACCATCCAGGAAACGGTACCACAGCAAAAGGACCAACAGGCTCCGGGACATCATCTTCTACCAGGCCATCAGACTGATTAATTCATGCTGATACAATTGACTGTCCTATGTACAAACTATTTATTATAAGTTATTATAAATTACACATTGCACATTTAGAGGGAGACGTAACGTTAAGATTTCTGCACCTCATGTATATGAAGGATGTATGGAATAAAGTCAATTCAATTCAATTCACCCTCTCCACTATCTGTTCTGTCATTCTGGCTCCCATTCCTCCTACAACTTATTTTAACCACATCACCCCCTCCCCCCACGCGAGCACTAGCAAGCCTTACCACTGGGATATTAGTCCCCTCTTGTTCTGTTCCCCTAACTAACGAATCCCCTATCATGCCTCTGACTTTCCTCTGCCAGGTAATCCCCCCAACAGTTTCTAAAGTGGTCCACCTGCTGTTGTGCGGGATAGCAACAAGAGTACTCTGCGATGGCTATTTAAACTCATTCCCCTTCCTGACTCTCACCCAGTTTCCTGTGTCCTGCACCTTGGGTGTAACTCACCTCTTTTCATGTCATATCTATAACCCCCTCTGACTGCCAGATGATCTGGAATTCATCCATTTCAAGTTCCAACTCCTTAAAGTGCAGGGTTACAAGCTGCAGCTGGATGCACATCTTGTTGGTGAGGGCATCAGGGACACTGAAGGTCGCCCCACCTTCCCACCAATGTCCTCTCCAATTTGTAATGACCAGTGTGCACATAAATCTCGAACTGTGCATTTTTTTTACCCAGTGACAACACGTGCACAGTGAATTTTATATAGAGAGTTATTCATTTTAACAGCTCGCAATTCTCTGTCGATAAGAACTTTGATATCCTCTGGGTTCGATCAAGTTCACCTGCACTCTCACACAACCTATGTTAGCAGGCCTGTTACTGGTGATGAAGGAATTTCTTACCAGAGATTTTGAACATTGTCCATGTGGTTTGCTTGCTAAATGTTGCTTTAAAAAGCCAGATTTCCAAGTATCACTCCACTTCATCCCACTTGTAAATTCTGCAGAAACGTTTGCATCACCACAACACACACAGGTAACACCAGTTTCTATATTGTACATAAATATTTCCCCTGAATCCTTCTGAGGAATTGAGGATATATATAAAAAAATCATTTTGAACCTATGTAACCTCTGGTTGAAAGAATAATTGGGACTGAATAGGAATTTTTTTAACTGAAGTAAACTCTATATTCAGCGGTTAGCTAAGACAGGCTCATTACTAGTTCTCTGCAGCTTGCAGAGAGACAGACTGAGAGCTGATAACATTATACATTGTACTCTCATTAGTTGATAACATTATACATTGTACCCTCGTTTGAGTAAAGGGAGGAGGACTCACTGATAAGGACAGGAATGAACATCTGTCTGTAATTAAGTCATGGCTTTGCAAAGAGAATAACTGGTAAATACTGGACAGTACATCCGTCTGTAGTTAGATTAGATTAGATTAGATTTTTTTAGATTAGATTATGAGGACACTCAGTTCTCGTTTAAAAACTTTATTTAGCAAACTCTCTTATCTAAGTAATTAAGTTTTGCACCAACAGACTTGGTTGGCGTACCAGTTCAAATAACGTCTTGCGAGAGTAATGTATGCGGCTTACTATATATAAGTATATGGCTGTAACCCGACTAAGTCAGTCCACTTTTCAGATGGTGGCAGTGCTTACATGCCTTCCCTTTGACAACTGGGTCTCAAACATCCTGCAGGAGAATATGCAATAAACTGTGGAGACAATAAGAAGCTGGTGTCCCAAGTTTTATTCAGATTCAACTTTATCATTTGGTGTCACGAACAGGATCCCAATATAGGGAGTGCCAAGCAGACAGGCTGAGTAAGTGGCTGGACCACTCTGGGGACTGCAGAGACCAACCGGGCGTCCAATAGGTATTTTACCTTTTGTCGCTCTCCGTTAGTTCCTTTGGAGGTACTGTCCCTCGCCCAAGGCTGATCTCATACCTTGACGGGATTGGGAAAAAATCTGTCCGGAGACTCGTATAAGGAAGGCAACATTTTACTGAGTGGACAGGAGGCAGTACCGGGTAAATTTAATAAGTGGGCAGGAGGCAGACATGCTGGGTAAATTACTTAGAGAACATGGGTCAATTGCAGTCGATTGACATGAGTGGGCCAGGAGAAGCCCTACACAATATGCGTGAGAGTTTCCAGACAAGGAAAAAGATTTATGAATAGTGAGTGCAGCGCTGAATAAGAAATTGGGGAACAAAATGTGGCCACTGGGGGGGGGAGGGGCAACCTGGGATATTACCTCATGAGAACAAGCAGTAAATTCGATATGGAAAAAGAACTGTGGAAAGAAGTGGAAATTGTTGAAATGGGAAAGGAAGGAAAAGGCAGATGTAAAGAGGAACAGTATATTATTAGCAAGTTGGAGGAAAACTGCATGTGAGATTGGGATGGGGTATGTACTGCAGAAGGAACGCCAAAGGTTGGGAGACGCTAAAAATGGAGCGTGAATGGGTGGATGGGCACCGGAAACGAGAGCAGGAAAAACAATGCAAGCAAACCAAGGCCGGCCTAGATAGGAGAGAAGGGCAGGAACATCACACTAAACTTCGAACTACATCGAACAGACTGCAAACGTGTTACTGAAGGAACTGAGTAGCAGGACTCTCTCGGACTAAAGGAGAATGTATTGGTTGATGGTGGTATTTGTGTTTATGACCTTGAGAAGGCTCACCCCAGCATCTGGGGTCCCCCATGTTAACACCTTTCTGTCTCTCTGTCACACCTATGCCGAACAGGTAGAACTAGGGCCTAACAACAGGGATTCTGCAGATGCTGGAAATTCAAGCAACACACATCAAAGTTGCCGGTGAACGCAGCAGGCCAGGCAGCATCTGTAGGAAGAGGTACAGTCGACGTTTCAGGCCAAGACCCTTCGTCAGGACTAACTGAAAGAAGAGTGAGTAAGGGATTTGAAAGTGGGACGGGGAAGGGGAGATCCAAAATGATAGGAGAAGACAGGAGTGGGAGGGATGGAGCCAAGAGATGGACAGGTGATTGGCAAAGGGGATATGAGAGAATCATGGGACCGGAGGTCCGGGGAGAAAGACAAGCGGGGCGGGGGGGGGCACCCAGAGGATGGGCAAGAGGTATATTCAGAGGGACAGAGGGAGAAAAAGGAGAGTGAGAGAAAGAATGTGTGCATAAAAATAAGTAACAGATGGGGTACGAGGGGGAGGTGGGGCCTTAGCGGAAGTTAGAGAAGTCGATGTTCATGCCATCAGGTTGGAGGCTACCCAGACGGAATATAAGGTGTTGTTCCTCCAACCTGAGTGTGGCTTCATCTTTACAGTAGAGGAGGCCGTGGATAGACATGTCAGAATGGGAATGGGATGTGGAATTAAAATGTGTGTCCACTGGGAGATCCTGCTTTCTCTGGCGGACACAGCGTAGATGTTCAGCAAAGCGATCTCCCAGTCTGCGTCGGGTCTCGCCAATATATAAAAGGCCACATCGGGAGCACGAGACGCAGTATATCACCCCAGTCGACTCACAGGTGAAGTGTTGCCTCACCTGGAAGGACTGTTTGGAGCCCTGAATGGTGGTAAGGGAGGAAGTGTAAGGGCATGTGTAGCACTTGTTCCGCTTACACGGATAAGTGCCAGGAGGGAGATCAGTGGTGAGGGATGGGGGGGAACGAATGGACAAGGGAGTTGCGTAGGGATCCCTGCGGAGTTGCGATCCCTGCGGAATGCAGAGAGAGGCGGGGAGGGAAAGATGTGCTCAGTGGTGGGATCCAGTTGGAGGTGGCGGAAGTTACGGAGAATAATACGTTGGACCCGGAGGCTGGTGGGGTGGTAGGTGAGGACCAGGGGAACCCTATTCCTAGTGGGGTGGCGGGAGGATGGAGTAAAAGCAGATGTACGTGAAATGGGGGAGATGCGTTTGAGAGCAGAGTTGATAGTGGAGGAAGGGAAGCCCCTTCCTTTAAAACAGGAGGACATCTCCCTCGTCCTGGAATGAAAAGCCTCATCCCGAGAGCAGATGCGGCGGAGACGGAGGAATTGCGCGAAGGGGATGGCATTTTTGCAAGAGACAGGGTGAGAAGAGGAATAGTCCAGATAGCTGTGAGAGTCAGTAGGCTTATAGTAGACATCCGTGGATAAGCTATCTCCAGAGACAGAGACAGAAAGATCCAGAGGGGGGGGGGGGGGGGAGGTGTCGGAAATGGACCATGTAAACTTGAGGGCAGGATGAAAGTTGGAGGCAAAGTTAATAAAGTCAACGAGCTCAGCATGCGTGCAGGAAGCAGCGCCAATGCAGTCGTCGATGTAGCGAAGGAAAAGTGGAGGACAGATACCAGAATAGTCACGGAACATAGATTGTTCCACAAAGCCAACAAAAAGGCAGGCATAGCTAGGACCCATACGAGTGCCGATAGCTACACCTTTAGTTTGGAGGAAGTGGGGGGAGCCAAAGAAGAAATTATTAAGAGTAAGGACTAAATCCGCGAGACGGAGCAGAGTGGTGGTAGAGGGGAACTTTTTTTTTTGGGGTGTTTCCTTTGCTATTGTTTGAATATTTGTGGAGAATACGGGAAACCTCGTGGGTTAACAGCCAAGCATTTGCTCTACAGCTATAGCACGGCCGCTTTAGACAATGGGGACTCTGGTAAGTAGTTGCTAGGTGTGATTCGCCTGCCATTTTTGCCACTTCAGCTCAAACATCCTCTTTATTTCTTTCTATAGATCGGCCTGCTTTGGCCATAAACTTCTGGCATCCTATACCCACTATTTTATTCCAGCGTGAGTCACATGACAGATTTTGAAAAAAAGCTAGTACTGGAGAAAGCCACAGTCAGAGACATAAAAAGTCAGTGTTAAACAATTAAAATGTGATAAAATCAAGGGGCTGAGGGCCAACTAGGTGACCATGAGGAATGGGCACTCAAGCTCAACTCGGTTGTTTGGTTTTCCTCTCTAACGTAGTGGAGACATAATTGTGAACACCGGAAGTGCAGTAGCCTAGATCGGCAGGTTTGCAATTTAATTTCTGTCTCATTTCCTTACACCGACACCTTATGCTAATGACGCTCAAACTTACACTTCCACCTAGCCGATGCTTTTCGTATTAGATTCAGCTGACATCGGGAAATGCTTTCACCACTGAATACTTGAAATAAAGTTTAAACGTCTGTGAGAAGCACGTCTTCCTCCCCCACTTCAAGGAGAGAATTACATATTCTCCGCTACTATCTGAATTGTTCCATTTCCCGATGCAACGTAATCACGTTCTTAACAAGATCTATAACCGAGGCAATTCACAAAGTGAAACGGAGCACCCGACTGACCGTATTTCATTGGTCTGCGATGACAAAGTCCATGCAGCATAGGAATGGACAAGATTAACAATAGCAATCATGAAACCGAGAGGTGAGCCTGAGTGTGTTTCGCAACAACTTCTCCAATCGTCATTTCTTTGTCTTTGAGATTTTGTGATTTATTGTCAAGCTCTCCAGACCTCATCACAATTGGGATTTTACTTGAATGACATCATGTTTATTTTTACTCCAGCTGTTGGAAGACACGTCAGCCTTGTGTAGTATTGAATATTCGGTGTGCTGGAGAGAGTATAAATTAACGACCGCGGAGATTCATCAGCTCAGAGATTCTTCAGCGAGGTCGCGGGCAGCTGGAAGACGGATTGAATATCACACAGCATTTTACCGTGTGAGAAAGATATACTTCATGATCATTGCAGTCATTGGTGTCCCTGGTAAGAACACAGGTGAACTAACATTTGCTGTTCTTTGTGCGCGGTTTCGAGACTTGTTCAGTTATCGAAAGCCTTGTGACACGGTTGTATTAGTGAATGTGGTGCAGACATTGCGACTATCCCTGTGTTCATTCAGACGTTCCCTTGCAGTTTAACGCGTGGCTTTTGCTGAAATACACCGACAGTTCAAACAGATGTAGAGTAGAAACTTCAGGTTAGGGGTTTATTTTGTGGATTCACAGCAGGCAGTTTTGATTTATCGATGCAAAACCGCTTTCAAAGTAAATTCTGATAATGCAGAGCGCTCGCCACCTTTACGGGTTATTGTTGTTATTTCGGATCCATAATGGAAGACGTTTTAAGTTTCAATTTAAAGGTATTGCATTGTGTTTTAAGAACTTGCTGCAAGTTGGAAGGGAATTTAGGAAAAGAATCACCGGTGAGATCCCCAGCATCTGCAGATTATTTTGTGTTTCTCCATGAACGTTCAAAATAACTGTAAGTTTCAAAGAGCCAGGCAAAATCTTCGAAAGCGAATATTGAAACCTCCTGATTGGTTAACCTTGACACGGCGTGAAGGAACCTGGGCCAAATTTACAGAAATTAAAAAGAAGCGAGGCCAAGCTTCCGTGGGCGGTGGCAAAAGGGAGTCGAGAAGGAGACGAAGACATGCAGAAAGGGGAAATCAATTCGCTTTCGAGTTTGAAACCTGTAAATGGACAGAGGTGGAGGTAGCAGGATTCGTTGTGTAAGGGGAGCGCCAGAATAAAGGTGGCGGGAATCACTATCACTGAGAAATTCGCCGAGGTATCGAGGCTTTACCCATCAATCAAATCCCTGATGGTGGCCGTTTTATATTAATCGCTCTAAAGCTCCCTCGGCGTTCAGTTGACAATGCCTGTTTCCCAGATCCTGCTCTTCTCCCAGTACCGAGTACAGTACCCTTTCAACAAGCACGCACTCCTTTGACGCATCTGCGAGTTGTACTTTACTATTTTTAAATCTCCAGAAATGAGCTATCTGAAAAGTTTGGTTATTCCCAGTTTCCAGCTTATCTCTACCCTGAGGACCGTGGAGCAGAGAGACAGTAATTCATTTATTATCTTTGTTTGTTTCCCAGTGAATTTAGTGGCGATGGTGATCCTGTCCCGGAGAAAGTGCGGCCTCTCCACCTGCACCACTCTCTACCTGGTGGCCACGGCAGCGGCGGATCTACTGACCATCGTGTTTGCGGTGATATTGTGGCGGGTCGGTTATTATTACTTCCCCGGGACTTTCCTGGACATCACCCCCGTGTGCAGTGTGATCTCCGTCCTGGGAGAGGCAGCAACAGAAAGTTCTGTCTGGTTCACCGTCACTTTTACGTTTGATCGGATTGTCGCCATATGCTGCTCGAAGTGGAAAACAAAGTATTGCACCGGGAAAACTGCGGCTGCGGTTCTGACAGCAACCGGCGTCCTTCTCTGTTTTAAAAGTATGTCTAACTTCTTTATATATCGTCCCGCGAAAGTGATCAACAATATACCCTGGGACTGTATTCGAAAGCCGGGCCACGATACGGATCCCGGAGGGGGTGGGATATCGGTGGTTTTCTACCGTCCTAACGCCATTACTCCCGTTCGTGCTAATACTCCTGTTCAACGCTCTGACAGTTAGACACATTTTAGTGACTAGTCGTGTCCGTAAGGGGCTGAGGGGTCAGAGCAAGGCGGAGAACCGCAGTGACCCGGAGATGGAGAGCAGGAGGAGGTCTGTGATCTTACTTCTCACCATCTCCGGAAGCTTCAGAATCCTGTGGTCGGTGAGTGTTGCCGAATTTCATTACTTCACCATTGCCCGATTGGATCCAAGTAATTACAACTATTCGGAATACATATTTGAACAGTCCGGAGACATGCTGATGATATTAAGTTGCTGCACAAACACTTTTATTTATGGGATAACTCAGTCTAAGTTCAGAGAGCAGTTCATCAGCGCAGCGAAATATCCGCTCACGTCAATTGCTAAACTAATTAAACAAAATATCTAAGTTTGTCTCCCTGGCAATCACAGTGTTTTCCATCTTGACACTGCAACACTGCCGGTCATTGGAGAACGTAGCAGCGTGAGAATAAAACTGGCTGAGTGGCCGAGAGAGACACAGCACGAGAACGGCCACGACATCCACCTCCTACCAGTTATTAAACTCATCCAAATTTTAGATTTATTTGTTCACCATACTTCCACTCTCGTCACCGCTGCACCTCCCGACAATGTATCCTGCGGCTATCGTAAATGCACATCCGTCAATTTTCCATCGCAAAGTGAACGGGCGGAATTCTCAGTGATCTGATCGGGCCTGGTACGTGCTGGGAGAGATGAGACAGCGCCGCAAAAAGATTTAACTGATTGCATCCAACATACTATGAAAAGGCCACATCCACGTATACAAATATCCTAACTTCAACTGACGGTGTCCAATGAGCTGGCATCAAAATCGTGGTGTGTTTACTCGCACAAGCAATGACTGTCCAGGGTCCAATTAACATCTGCATAAAGTCTATTTCTGAAGGTCTATTGATGTCCTTGTGAGAAAGGCGCCTTTCTTCCTTGGACACTCCCAGGGTGTGTTATACCGGGTAGGAAAGACGTTCAATGAACGCAACGCGGTAGGAGCTCTCGTTAGGCACTTTATCAATACTTTGAGAAAAGGGATCATTGTTAATTAACTCGGCCGAATGACATGAGATAAGACCATTGGACCGAAGGATAATTGGGTCATTAGTTCCTCTGCCGTTCTTTCCTGGGTGACCTGTTTGTCAACCCCAGTCTGCTCGCGTCTCCCAGAAACCGTTAACACTCTGAACATCAAGAACTATTCAACTTTTTTTTTCTTAAGTACAGAGAGCTTACGTCCCACACGATCAGTGGAATTAAATTTGATCTCACTTGAAATACAAGCCAGCATTGAATTTACTTTCGTTACAGCCGAAATAACCTTCCCGGCATCCGGAAGTTGAACTCATACAGGCCCTGCGGCCCACAATGTTGTGCCGACCCTCAAACCCTGCCTCCCAACTAAGCCCCCAACTTAAATTCCTCCATATACCTGTCTAGTAGTCTCTTAAACTTCACTAGTGTATCTGCCTCCACCACTGACTCAGGCAGTGCATTCCACGCACCAACCACTCTCTGAATAAAAAACCTTCCTCTAATATCCCCCTTGAACTTCCCACCCCTTACCTTAAAGCCATGTCCTCTTGTATTGACCAGTGGTGCCCAGGGGAAGAGGCGCTGGCTATCCACTCTATCTATTCCTCTTATTATCTTGTACACCTCTATCATGTCTCCTCTCATCCTCCTTCTCTCCAAAGAGTAAAGCCCTAGATCCCTTAATCTCTGATCATAATGCATACTCTCTAAACCAGACAGCATCCTGGTAAATCTCCTCTGTACCCTTTCCAATGCTTCCACATCTTTCCTATAGTGAAGCAACCAGAACTGGACACAGTACTCCAAGTTGCTGTGGAAAGTTAGATCACATGGGGTCCCAGGAGAGCTGGCTAACCGGATGCACAGTTGTCTTGATGGTAGGAAGCAGAGAGTGATAGTGAAAGGCTGTTTATGGGACTCAAGGCCTGTGCCTAGTAATGTTCCCCAGGGTTACAACCATTGCTCTCATTAGTTATTGATATTTACTTATAATTGCATTTACACAGTTGTTGAATTCTCTGCTCTACTTGATCTTACACTGATCATCTTGTCATCTAGATCAATAATTTGGTTGACCATGTACAGGGTATGGATGGTAGGTTTGCAGGAAGTAAGTTCAAACACGTACTTTTTCTGAAATATATTAAGTTTAAACTCTCCACTGTTTCCCTCTATGCAATCGACCACCCACCCGCTCGCCTTACTGCCTTCCCTCTCTGCCCCGTCTTCCCTCTCACCCCCACATTGGACATAAGGTCCTGGTGAAAGTGAATTCTTTTAGGGGAGCCTGAAGGGGAATTCTTCACTCCGAGTTTGGTGGGAGTGTGGAATGAGCTGCCAGTGGAAGTTGTGGATGTGGGTTTGATTGAGATACTAAAGAGAAATTTGGGTGATGACATGGATGGGAGGTTTATGGAGGCTATGGTGCAGGTAGTTGGAACGAGGCAGTAAAAACAAAAGCAGGTCAGCATTGACTAGAAGGGCCGAAGGGCCTGTTTCAGTGCTGCTGGGCTCTGTGACTAATAATATTCTGATCTGTAATTTCCACAGTCAGTGCTTTGCTGCTAATGATAGAACCCAGAAATTTACCCAAGCAAGAATTGAAAGACTCTTAGCTGGCTACAGAAAGCATTTACAAGCTGTGATACTTGCCAAAGGGGGTGTTACTAAGTACTGACCATGCAGATTGCCCAGACTTTTGCTTCGGGCCCTTTTCCTTTTCTGTTATTTTGAAACTGTAAAAGATGGAAATAAAAATGTAACCTTGCTTAAGATATTAAAGAAATGTGTCATGTTTAACTTATTACTTTTTGGAAATCAGGTAATCTTTTACTCACTTAGCTATTCACTGTAAGAGAAATTTTAACCATGGGTGCCCAAACATTTACATGCCACTGTATATATCCTGTGCCTTCTGAATTGCTTCCAGAAATTCCTGCCCGTGTTCTTTGCAAAACAATTTTGACCAATTTTTCTTTCATACCTCTCTAATTCTCTTTATTTCACATCTGACTTTAGCTTCTCCTTCTCTAATGTCAGGGTGAGTTTGATCATATTAAGATCACTTGCCCCAAAGGATCTTTGAACTTAAGTGACCTAATTAATTCTGGTTCATTACAACACCCAGTCCAGAATAACTGATCCCCAAGTGGGCTCAGCCACGAGCTGCTCCAAAAAACCACCTTGTAGGAATTCCTCCTCTTGAGACCAACACCATCCTAATTTTCCTAAGCACCTGCATGACAATTCCCCATGACTATTGTAACATTGCTCTTTTGGCACCCATTTTCTATCTCCCATGGTAATTTGAGGCCCACATACTTACAACTGTTTGGAGGTCTCCATACAATTCCCACCACAGATTTTTTTTACATTTGCTGTTCCTTAATCCTACCCACAGATTCTATATCTTCCATCCCTATGCCACTTCTTTCTAATGATTTTATTTAATATTTTACCAACAGAGCCACACAACCCCACTACCAGCTTGTTCTTTCAAGAAGCATGTAAGTATCTGATAAGCAGTCGTGATAAGAAAGACAGGCCAGAAAACTTAAATGAGATACTAACTCAGAAAAATGAATCATTACTATGGAAGAGAACATTAACCAGTGGAATGAGTACGACCCTCCGTGATCTGGGCCGACAATTACGTGTCGGCGGCACCTAATTAATTATCATGTTTATTTTGGCTTTTTTCTTAAAGATGTGCTGTGTGCCTCCTCCCCCCCCCCCCCCCCCCAGCTACCGCTGCATTCTCCGCGAATCACTATCTGTCCGCGGTCTGGGGGTTGGGGTGGTGGGACACTGGGGTGTCGTCTGTTTCCATCAGGCAGGCAGCTCATCTTCTCCTATGTCTGCCCACCTCGATATCGAAGGTTGAGATTCATCGGCTGGTGTGGAAGCTTTGCTTGACTGCTGAGCCTCGCGCATTTTTAGATCATCAGTTCTTTGTAAGCACTCAAACCATCCTGCAAATATCCCCAAACCGACGTACCCTTTCAAAATTAAAGTCGTACTTTATCATTGCAGTGAAAATCTCACGCAGTTGCTTCATGTTCATTTCGCTAATGAATTTGGTTTCAATTGTTATCCTTTCCTCTTCCAATTGCATCAACCCTTCATCTATCAGTTCTTGGTCATGGGATGCCAAAACCTCTTCAACATCATCTTCATCAGCTTCCACAAGCCAAACTCATGTTGCCCTTACTTCGTTCACCACAATCAAAACGCTTAATTATGTCTAGTTTTACACTAAGTGTAACACCCTTACGAGCTCTTTCAAGCTTTTCCAACGCCTTAAAACTCATCTTGCTAATGGCTGCTCAATGCAACGTGATTAAGCAGTGCCAACGAGAATACCATTCCAAATCCGGGGGGAGAGCAGCTACTCGGGGTGCACACTGATTTTTTTTCGTAACAGTGAAAACACCTTCTGTTAGTGAAAACAGGGAACTAATGTAAGTCTTTTGTAACAGTGAGGTTTCATAACGCGAACATTCGAAAAGCAGGGGACACCTGTACAGGACAGGATGGTTAACAAAAGGAAAAAAATATCAAAAATACATGAAATGAGAACAAACAAACAAGGGAGTAAGTGCAGAAAATGCCAAGAGAAAGCAGGAACAATCCAACACATTTCAGGATCCTGCAGCAGGTTAACACAATCTGATTACTTACAAAGCTACAATCAAGTAGCAAATATCATTCACCAAAATCTTGCTTTAAAATTCAAACTCATGAATGCCCTCCATCACTTCATAAAGGCGCCATAAATTCAAGCCTGATCCAGTTTTATAGTCAAAATCTTACAAATTATTTGATAATCAATACATTATTTCAGATAGGATAATCCATAATAACCATTCGGACATAATGTTACAGGATAAACAAGCAGGAACAACTCCCTCAATAAATAAAACCATTCCCAACACATCCTCACCATGGGTATTGTTTGTGTCATCAGTCAGACAACCGAAAGATTTTCTCTGTCAATCAGCTTCCAAATGTTGCTATTCAGTCATTCGTTGCCATGCCCCGCTGCTGATTCCCTTCTCCTCGACTTCTTCAGTCTGCAGAAAGTTCAATGGAATCCTCTTCACCCACAGAGTGGTGACTGGAACCTATCCCACAGGGAGAGCGAGAGATGAAGAACAGGGGAGGATTGAAAAGGACTGTTGTGGAACTGAATCACTGGCAGGGTCCAGACGGCCTGAGTTGACTCTCTACTGTACACTAGTTGTGTTATAAATTCACTAAGTACCATAGACAGAGTTTAAAATAGAACTGATTTATTGGTCTCTTATCCAGAATATTAAACTCCAGTCCCATTAAAGGTGAATATGCAGCAGAAGCTCCTCCCATGTGCAGTGACCAGGGTGCAGAACTGGGTGTGGTGAGCAGCAGCAATAATTGCAGAGTTCAACACCGACAGTCACTCTCAAAATTGCATCAGCAATGGTGATGTACAAATATCCAGCATGCAGCTTATTGAAACTTTCTACCCATTGTAAACCCGGTAGTGTGTCACAAGCTGTAAGGTTTCACTGCTAATGTAATGGCGTCTCTGTAACGTTTCACTGCTGAGGTAATGGTTTCTCTGTAGCAGCAATGTTTAGGTTATGACTAGAGACAACAGGATTTTGGAGTGCAGGCTATACCATGACAGAAGTGTTCTTTCTTGTGAGTCTGGAAGAGAGATTTTCATGGTCTTTTGTCGGGGAGAAATGAGAAGACATGAATGGAGAGAGTGGGCACTTTTTTTTTGTTTACATCACTAACCATATAGTCAAAGTAAGAATTATAAAGCTCAATCACTTAATCACATATTGTTTACTGTTTGTTATTTTGGGGTACTGATTTGTAACAGGGAACACATCATGCAGTATCCACCCAAATGAGATTTCTTAAGTTTGGCCAGACTGAGGGACTATCATCCCCTATATTAAGCAGCTAGCCGAAGTGGGGGTTATATAAGGTTAGATGACTAAGTGAATCGCTTCCCACAATCTGAGCAGGTGAATGGCCTCTCTCCACTGTGAACTCAATGATACAAATTTGGTTGATCTGGCTGAGAATCTCCTCCCAAAGTCTGAGCAGGAGATCGGCCTCTATCCAGTGTGAACTCGCTGGTGTCTCTGTAGTTGACATGACCGTGTGAATCCCTTCCCACAGACTGAGCAGGTGAACTGCCACTTCCCAGTGTGAACTGACTGGTGTCTCTGTAGGAAGGATAATTCAGTGAATCATTTCCCACAGACTGAGCAGGTGAATGGCCACGCCCCGGTATGAACTAACTGGTGTCTTAGTTGGTGAGGTGACAAAGTGAATGTCTTCCTACAGACTGAGCAGGTGAACGACCTCTCTCCAGTGTGAACGTGCTGACGTACCTTCAGTTGAGATGAGGAAGTAAATCCCTTCCCACAGTCTGAGCAGGTGAATGGCCTCTCCCCAGTGTGAACTCTCTGATGTATCTTCAGTTTAGATGACCGCGTGAATCCCTTTCCGCAGTCTGAGCAGGTGAAAGGCTTCTCCCCAGTGTGAACTCGCTGATGTACCTTCAGTTTAGATGATGAAATGAATCCCTTCCCACAGTCTGAGCAGGTGAATGGCCACTCCCCGGTGTGAACTCGCTGATGTCCCATTAGGTCAGATGACGAAATGAATCCCTTCCCACAGTCTGAGCAGGTGAACGGCCTTTCTCCAGTGTGAACTCGCTGATGTACCTTCAGTTGGAATGAGCAAGTGAATCCCTTCCCGCAGTCCGGGCAGGTGAACAGCCGTTCCCCAGTGTGAATTCTCTGGTGCTCTTGCAGGTTTGATGCCTGAGTGAATCCCTTCCCACAGACTGAGCAGGTGAACGGCCTCTCCCCAGTGTGAACTCTCTGGTGTACCTTCAGATTAGATAACCAAGTGAATCCCTTCCCACAGTCCGAGCAGATGAACGGCCTCTCCCCAGTGTGAACTCTCTGGTGTACCTTCAGTTTAGATGACCAAGTGAATCCCTTCCCACAGGTCGAGCAGGTGAACGGCCTCTCCCCGGTGTGAATTCGCTGGTGAGCCATTAGGTCAGATGACCGAGTGAATCCTTCCCCACAAATTCAGCAGATGACCAGCCTCTGCCCAGTGTGAACTGACTGGTGCATCCACAGGTGGGAAGACCGACTGAATCCCTTCTCACCCACAGAACAGGCGAATGGCCTTGCCCAGTGTGTACTTGCTGATGTACCTTCAGTTGAGGTGACCAAGTGAATCCATTACCACAGTCTGAGCAGATGAATGGGTTCACCCCTGTGTAAAATGACGGGCGTGCCATTCGGTCAGATGATTGAGTGAATCTCTCCCCACAGTCTGAGCAGGAAGGATGATCAAGTGAATCCCTTGCTCCACTTCTTAAATATCTGGACAGAGACAGCAAAACTGGCGTGTTGTGTTCAAGATTCCTGTAGACAAATTCCTTGTCATTTTTAACCTGTAAAAAGATTTACAAAATCCATCAGTGGGTGCAGGACAACATTTCAGATGAGATCACTTGAGTTGTCAAGGTGTGATCTGACATCAAACTGTTACAGTGAAGTTCAACCCAACTTGGAGAGAGAAATCATTTTCTATCTGGGCACAGTGCTGGTATCTGGAATGACCATCAAATTCTCTGATGCTCTTCCTGTCTCTACAAGAATGGGGCATTTCTGCCATCTCCAATCTGTGACCTGGCTCAGTTTGACTCTCTCCATTCGTATTATTCCCTGTTCCCACTGAGCTGCATGGGTGCCTGGCCCCACAGTAACTGAAACATTCTCACACAAATAGCCTTTGTTGACGTACTGCTGGGATTTTCTTTTATGTACTGTTAATTTAAAGTGCCACAGTTTTAACACCCTGTAAATGACTCTGACTGAGATGTATGGTTGGTCTGCACAGCTGTTAAAAGGAATTAGAGTGAATATTAGTATCATTTTAGGTTCTTGTCACAGTCATAGAAAAGTACAACACAGAAAGAGACCCTTCGGCCTATCAAGTTTGTGCTGAACTATTTAAACTTTCTACTCCCATATCTCTACCATCCAGGTACCTACACAAACCTCTTAAATGATGAAATTGAGCTTGCATTCACCACTTGTGCGGGCTGTTCATTCCACATGCAGATGTTCATCTGTGTGAAGAAGTTTCCCGTCATGTTCCCCTTAAAATTTCACCTTTCACAGTTAATCCATGGCCTCTGGTTGTAGTCTCATCCAATCTCAGTGGAAAAAGGCAGCTTGCATTTACCCCACCTATAACCCTCACAATTTTAAAACACCTCCATCAAACCTCCCCTCAATCATTTATATTCCAAGGAACAAATATCAGCAACAAATATCTTGTTCTGGATGCTGTTGAGGGGGATGACCTGACAGGGGACGCCCATGGTGACCGGGGTCTCTGGCACCGAGCTTGGCGCTGTTGTGCAGGAGAGAAGGAGGGAGAAGAGAAATGCGGTAGTCGTAGGGGATTCCATAGTCAGGGGAACGGACAGGAGATTCTGTGAGCCTGATAGAGATACCCGCATGGTGTGTTGCCTCCCAGGTGCCAGGGTACGGGATGTCTCGGATTGGGACCTGAATATTCTGAAGGGGGAGGGTGAGCAGCCAGTTGTCTTGGTACATGTTGGTACCAATGACATAGATAGGACAAAGGAGGAGGTCCTGAAGAGAGATTTCCAGGAGTTAGGAAGGAAGCTGGGAAGCAGGACCTCCAGGGTAGTAATCTCGGGATTGCTACCTGTGCCACGTGCTAGCGAGGGCAAGAATAGTAGGATCAGACAGATGAATTCGTGGCTGAGAGACTGGTGTAGGGGGCAGGGCTTCAGATTCTTGGATAATTGGGATCTCTTCTGGGGGAAGTATGACCTGTTCAAAATGAACAGGTTACACCTGAACCCGAAGGGGACCAATATCCTGGAGGGAAAGTTTAATAGAGCTGTTAGAGAGGGTTTAAACTAATTTGGCAGGGGGGTGGGAACCGGAATGATAGAGCGGAGGAAGGGGAAAACAGAAATAAATCTAAGATAGTGAGCAGTAAAGATGTCAGGAAAGACAGGCAGGTGATGGAGCAAATTTGTAGCCATTGGGATGAGTTGCAGTGAAATCAAAGTGAAAAGTATCAAATACTGGTCTCAAGGTGTTGTACTTAAATGCACGCAGCATAAGGAATAAGGTGGATGATCTTGTCGTACAGCTACAGATTGGCAGGTATGATATTGTGGCCATCACTAAGACCTGGCCAAAGGATGCATGTCTTTGGGAGCTGAACGTCCAAGGATACACGGTGTATCGGAAGGATAGGAAGGTAGACAGAGGAGGAGGCGTGGCTTTATTGGTAAGAAATGATATTAAATCATTAGAAAGAGGTGATATAGGATCGGAAGGTGCAGAATCTTTATTGGTTGAGCTCAGAAATCGCAGGGGTAAAAGGACACTAATGGCAGTTATTTATAGGCCGCCAAACAGCTGCAGTGATGCAGAATACAAATTACAACTGGAAATAGAAAAGTCTTGTCAGAAGGGCAGTGTTATGATAATTGTGCGGGATTTTAACATGCGAGTGGATTGGGAAAATCAGGTCGGCACTGCATCTCAAGAGGGAGAATTTGTAGAATGTCTGCGAGATGCTTTTTAGAACAGCTTGTTGTTGAGCCCACTAGGGGATCGGCTGTACTGGATTGGGTATTGTGTAATGAACCGGAGGTGATTAGAGAGATTGAGGTGAAGGAACCCTTAGGAGGCAGTGATCATAACATGATTGAGTTCACTGTGAAATTAGAAAAAGAGAAGCCGAAATCTGAGGTGTCGGTATTTCAGTGGAGTAAAGGAAATTACAGTGGCATGAGAGAGGAACTGGCCAAAGTTGAATGGGAAGGGACACTGGCGGGAAAGACGGCAGAGCAGCAGTGGCTGGAGTTTATGCGAGAAGTGAGGAAGGTGCAAGACAGGTATATTCCAAAACAGAAGAAATTTTCGAACGGAAAAAGGATGCAACCGTGGTTGACAAGAGAAGGCAAAGCCAAAGTTAGAGCAAAGGATACAAGGAAGCAAAAAATAGTGGGAAGAGAGAGGATGGGGAAGTTTTTAAAACCTTACAAAAGGAAACTAAGAATGTCATTAAGAGGGAAAAGATTAACTATGCATGGAAGCTAGCAAATAATATCAAAGAGAATACTAAAAGCTTTTTCAAGTATATAAACAGGAAAAGACAGGTGAAAGTAGATATAGGACAGATAGAAATGATGCTGGAGAAATTGTAATGGGAGATGCGGAGATAAGGAGATGGTGGAGGAACTGAACGAGATTATTGCATCAGTCTTCACTGAGGAAAACATCAGCAGCATACCGGACACTCAAGGATGGCAGGGAAGAGAAATGTGTGCAGTCACAATTACGACAGAGAAAGTACTCAGGAAACTGAATAGTCTAAAGGTAGATAAATCTCCCGGACCAGGTGGAATGCATCCTCGTGTTCTGAAGGAAGTAGCTGTGGAGACTGCAGAGGCATTAGCGATGATCTTTCAAAGTCGATAGATTTTGACATGGTTCTGGAGGACTGGAAGATTGCAAATGTCACTCCGCTCTTTAAGAAGGGGGCAAAAAGCAAAAAGGAAATTATAGACCTGTTAGCTTGACGTCGGTGGCTGGGAAGTTGTTGGTGTCGATTGTCAAGGATGAGGTTACAGAGTACCTGGAGGCATATGACAAGATAGGCAGAACTCAGAATGGATTCTTTAAAGGAAAATCATACCTGACTAACCTATTACAATTTTTTGAGGAAATTACCAGTAGGCTAGATGCAGTGGATGTTGTATATTTGGATTTTTGGAAGGCCTTTGACAAGGTGCCACACATGAGGCTACTTATCAAGGTAAGAGCCCATGGAATTACAGGAAAGTTACATGCGTGGATAGAGCGTTGGCTGATTGGCAGGAAACAGAGAGTGGGAATAAAGGGATCCAATTCTGGTTGGCTGCCGGTTACCAGTGGTTTTCCACAGGGGTCCGTGTTGGTACTGCTTCTTCTTACATTGTACATCAACGATTTGAATTATGAAACAGATGGCTTTGTGGCTAAGTGTGCTGATGATATGAAGATAGGTGGAGGGGCCAGTAGTGCTGAGGAAACGGAGAGTCTGCAGAGAGACTTGGATAGATTGGAAGAATGGGCAGAGAAGTGGCAAATGAAGTACAATGTTGGAAAGTGTATGGTTATGCACTTTGGCAGAAGAAATAAACGGGCAGACTATTATTTAAATGGGGAAAGAATTCAAAGTTCTGAGATGCAACGGGACTTGCGAGTGCTCGTACAGGATACCCTCAAGGTTAACCTCCAGGTTGAGTCGGTAGTGAAGAAGGCGAATTCAATGTTGGCATTCATTTCTAGAGGAATAGAGTATAGGAGCAGGGATGTGATGTTGAAGCTCTATAAGGCGTGGTGAGACCTCACTTGGAGTACGGGCAGTTTTGGTCTCCTTATTTAAGAAAGGATGTGCTGACTTTGGAGAGGGTGCAGAGAAGATTCACTGGAATGATTCCGGGAATGAGAGGGTTAACATATGAGGAACGTTTGTCCGCTCTTGGACTGTATTCCTTGGAGTTTAGAAGAATGAGGGGAGACCTCATAGAAACATTTCGAATGTTGAAAGTCATGGACAGAGTGGATGTGGTAAAGTTGTTTCCCATGATGGGGGAGTCTAGTACGAGAGGGCATGACTTCAGGATTGAAGGGCGCCCTTTCAGAACAGAAATGCGAAGATTTTTTTTTAGTCAAAAGGTGGTTAATCTATGGAATTTGTTGCCACAGGCAGCAGTGGAGGCCAAGTCATTGGGTGTATTTAAGGCAGAGATTGATAGGTACCTGAGTAGCCAGGGCTTGTAAGGTTATGCTGAGAAGGCGGGGGCGTGGGACTAAATGGGAGAATGGTTCAGCTCATGATAAAATGGCGGAGCAGACTCGATGGGCGGAATGGCCGACTTGTGCTCCTTTGTCTTATGGTCTTATGGTCTAAGAGAATTTTCGCAGTGTGATCGCTATTTCCAGTTATTACCCAGGAGGCTATGCTCTATTTGCCCGGTTTCGTTCTCCTGGAACGCTTTCACTTACGTGTCCTTTATCAGACGGCTTGGAGCATTCTTGTGGATGAGTTGTTGACGGGATGCGTATCTTGCCCAATTCTCCACCAAGAGAATGCTCAAAAGCGGAAGGAACAGACAGGCTACAGAGCTGACGGATGGTACCGCGGAAATTTCACCTCAGGTGGCTGAAGGATTTTCGTCCGCGGTGGACGGAGGACCATGCGGACATGACTGAAATAGCGCTGAACTCTGGCATCAGGGACTGATTTGAACGGGACATTGGAGTAATCTGGATATAAGTGCATATAATTATAAACCCACTATGTCGATTTAGTTGTGCCGTTAGTTATGCAAACACGTGCCTTCAATTTATCCCCCAAACCTCGTTTACCGTCTGTGCCGCCTGAAATGTCTTTGACTCCCTTCTTCACCGTTTGCACATCGCACCCCTTATCACTTCATTTCTTGAATATTGAGATCATTTTTCTTTATATCGGTATGGGAATGTCATGCGAGAAAATTTCTGTCAACAGAATGTCTGTATGTACAGCTCGGAAGGCAGTTCATCGAAGCGAATAAGGAGTCAGTGTGGTCTCGTGCCGGCCACGTCATGTGTCACAAATATGTCTGTGATTTTAAAGGAATAATCTCGACTATTTAACGAAGCAGGAAGGTAGATAGAGTTTGGATGGACTTTCATTATGTTTCTAACAAGGCACCCATACAGATACAGGGACGCCAACATGAATTGTCAAACTAGTAACAGAATTAGCTTGGTAAAAGGATGCAAATGGTAGTGTGACAGCGTGTCTCTCCTCCCGGACGCCGGCAATAAGTGGCGAGCTGTACATTTGCTGCAGGGTCCTTTATTGTTTGTAAAAGTGTATGTGAAACAAAATGTGACTTAATCCACATTGTGAAATAAAAGTCTGGGAGGACATATAGACCTTCAGAAGGTCGTTTTTAGTTGTAACCTTTCAATGCTAGGCTATACCTTTCTGAATGCAGTGAGACAGTACAGCGAAAGTGGATTTTGTTATGCTTGCATTGTTCACCGAGGGTTTGAGTGGAAGAATTCGGACTCGAGCTTACAGCTATACGGAGCACTGGCTAAACAGACTGAGAGCAATGGGTGCAATCCTGGTTGCCACGCCATGGGAATGATGTTGTAAGAACTGAGACATGGTGAATCAAATTCACCAGATTGTTTACTGGACTGTGGGGAAGGGGATACACTATAAGGAGAAGTTTGATTGTCTGAAATAGAAAATAAAGTGAAGGGTCCTTGTAAAAGTGTATACAATTATGAGGAGGTAAATATTGTACAGATAGCCAACAACTTTGTCTTTTCCTACGTCAGCAGTGGCTAAAACTACAGGCGCATGCAGACACAGATCTGAAGGCACTCTTTTATCTCCCAGTGCTGCGTGGTTATGTGTACAGCAGACGTGCTGGATGCAGGTGATAATAAAATAATGGAAACGTGTCTAGACAACCCTTGGTTAACAAAGGTAGCGAGGGATACGGGCTTTATTATGGCTCTGGGGATTGGCATAGGTCGCCATAGTCGGGCTGGGGCAGAATCTATGTAATATTGATTTCCCACTGCAATCTACAAGAATGTAGCTCTGTCACAGTGCTGACCGCAGCGAATCTCCAGTGCCAGTGTTAAAGTAATTGCGATAGTTCCACCTTTACCCGAGTTACCCGGCGGCCGAATGAGCCCTGAGTGTCAACGCAGCTGTCAAACGCAACGAGTGAATGAAATCAACTGAGCGATCGGATACCGGGATTGTTGACGACGTCACGGCTGTCAAGGACGCTCCTGCACGGAAATGAATTTGAGTGTTACTTTATTCCATGTCGATTAACTAGCGAGACGCATTACACCTAAACACCCCAAACCCAGATGTACATCGCGACCCAATGACAGATTCCCGATGCGGAGCATTAGCAGATAATTCGACCTTCAGGAACATGTGCTTTGCTTTACCTGTGTTTTTTAAACAATTTTAAAAACAAAGTCCAAAGAGATTTTAACACCAGCAGCATTTCTTCTCTAAACTTAGTCTGGGTCGCTGTATAAATGCAGGTGTTAGTGCAGGAGCTCAGATACATGAGCATGTAGCCGGCTTCAGTGGCGACATATGCAGGGTCGGTGTAATCACCGTCGTAATGCGCGGTTCCTGTGAGTCGGGTGGTCAGAAAGCTCACGGCGGCCGTCAGCCACAACAAAATGAAACTGCCGGACACACTAAAGAGTAAAATGATGGATTTCCGGCGGCTTTCCATCTCCGGATCCTTCTGTGTTTGACTGCTCTGACCGCGCAGTCCGCGGCGCACTTTACTGGCTAATAAAATGCGCCTCACTGTCAGACAGTTAAACAGGGTTATCAAAACAAAAGGTAATATAACCGTTAAAATGCTCTCCAGAAAGGAGAATGCGACTCCCACAAGAGACGTCATGAACCACGAGCTCGGCTGACAGCCCCACTGAATACCTTTAACTATACGCACAGGTTTATACTCAAATAGAAGCGGAACGCTCTGTAAATGCCCCAGGAGCGCTACGGTTATAATGCCGGCAACGGCTGTCCTCACTGTGCAATATTTCGCTTTCAGTTTCTGGTAACAGATCGCTACAAACCGATCGACTGTGAACAGGACAGTGTACCAGACCGAGGTTAGCAAGCTGGTCAACATGAAATACAGGACGACCTTACAGGCGGACGTGTAGGACAGGAAGGAGATTGGAAATTGGTACATGATGATATGGTACCCGATTACACAGAACATCATCACCAGGAGATCTGCCATTGCCATAGCAACCATGTAGAGCGATATACATTTGGAAAGGCCGCAATTCCCTCGGAGGAGCAGCACGATTGCCAATAGGTTCGCTAGGGAAAGAGTCACAAATTGTGAGTTACAAACAGGACGAGGAGAAACGTTCTCGGAATCCAATGTGAAAATACTATTGCGACAGTGATCGGCAAAATTACCGGGGAAATATGTTCCAAGAGAGAATAAAAACTCTTTATTCAGTGAACTAAAAATGATCGGAGCCGAACTATGCATTTGCTCCTGGTTAAATTGCTGGTGACGTGCTCTCGATTCACCTTAGCGATGTAACCGATAGGGGGCAGCACCGCTCCTGGTTAAGTTGCTGGTGACGTGCTCTCAATTTCACCTTGGCGATGTAACCGATAGGGGGCAGCACTGCTCCTGGTTAAGTTGCTGGTGACGTGCTCTCGATTTCACCTTGGCGATGTAACCAAGAGGGGGCAGCACTGCTCCTGGTTAAGTTGCCGGTGACGTGCTCCCGATGTCACCTTGGCGATGTAACCGATAGGGGGCAGCACTGCTCCTGGTTAAGTTGCCGGTGACGTGCTCCCGATGTCACCTTGGCGATGTAACCAAGAGGGGGCAGCACTGCTACTCATTCGCCATCACAACGCAGAAAAATAGGGGAGATCACCATTTTCTCCCGTACCTCCCTTGCGCACTACATTCCCTACCCGTGCGACCATCATTTCAATGGCTCTTACCCTCGAAGCCCCATTCAGGCACCAGCCGGAGGGAATGAGACCCGTGAGAGAGCTGAACACAGTAGCTGTAGGAGGATCGGCTGATGTGCAGCCGGCAGATTCCACTCAAATAAACTCTCATTATTATTGAGCCGGTACTGGCCCGGAGTAACTGGGGCCGTGCCGACTGTCGGTCATCAATCCCGGGGTGAAACCGATGCACTCGTTCCCTCCGTTTAGTCAATGAATGAGCGCAGAGCCTGGTGAACAGAATCGGACTTCACTGACTCGTCCAGTGTCGCTTGTACACAATCTAGCTCCAGCCATTTTCGATCACATTCATTATCATCTTAAAGGTGCGATAGGGAGAAATTAATTCAAATCCCCAGCTGGACACCCCATTCTTGTGCTAGCTATATTTACCATAATTCCCAACTGGTACGGGTATGACATATAATCAAATGTTTGATCGGAAATCCACAAAGAGGTATGGGGAAGGAGAGGGAGAGAGCAGGTGAGCAAGAGAGAGACAGAGGCAGAGAGAGAGAGGAGAGAGAGAGAGAGAGAGAGAGAGAGAGAGAGAGAGAGAGAGAGAGAGAGAGAGAGAGAGAGAGACAGAGATAGCAAGCGAGAGACAGAGAATGAGGGGGGCAGAGAGTGAAAGAGAGAGAGGCAGGGAGAAAGAAAGAGAGAGACACAGACACTGAGATACAGAAAGAGAGAGAGTGAGGGGGAGAGAGAGCGAGAGAGAGAGAGACACAGAGAGAGGGAGAGAGAGAGTTCAGCTACGGCGGCAGTTAGTATAATCCACAATGTTCCCACAATTCGTACTGTTCTACTGCTCTTTCACCAAAAGTTAGGTCACAAAATATATTTCAATCGGCAACAATCCGCAGTATCACATTTACGCTGACAGTGGTCAACAGCGGAGAGGATTGATCTCTCTGAATTTCAGCAGCATCGTTTGCATTGAACTTTGGAGGGAGTGTAGCGCAGTGAACTTGACCCTGCATCAGCGCATAGAGCGGAGACGAACCGTTCAGCAGCAGTAGTCTGCCGTGTCTCCGCGCTGGGCTGGTTTGGCCGATAAACAACACCCAGTGAAATGATTGTTAATAGAAGACCGTCCCTAACGTTTCAGACAGAGGATGTGTCGACTTACCGGGAACACCGAAAGCTGCGAGAATAGGGTAAAATACAATCCTTACATGCCGGATTGTCGGTAGAGACATTTTCGGATGCTGTACAAAATGTACCGCACTCCTTTCACGAAGCGCCAGTCGCCTGCGTTCTGATCTCGCTGCCCTTTTATATATTAATCTATACCCCGGTTAAAAAAAAAATAACAACAGCAACAAAGGTTGCACAGTAACTCCAGTTAGTTACAGTCAATTAACAAACAAGGTGCCGTTTCTATTTCTGTGTTCTCTCGGCACCACGGGAAATACTTAAAGCTCAGTCCATAACACCGTCTAGTAAAGTAGACAGTCAGCAAGTTTTTAAAGCTGTTCCACCCATTCCGGATTGAAATGCCAGTCATGACCTATCACCTACTTCTATTGTTGCCTTCACATTCATTGTATTTGATACTAATTGTATGATATCTCGCTCCATATTTCACAAAGCCAATGTTAGCTTTGAGTTAGCTCACATTTATCCTGAAACCAACCCCACATCGTATGAACTTTACAGCGGGCTTGCACAGTCTGCGTTATTAGCCCAATGTAATGGTAGACCACACGGATTTCATCACCTTATTCCGACTTTGTCCACACTTCTTCAGTCACACTGAACTCACCAACCCATTGTGCAGATGTGATTGACAAGGGCAGCACGAAATGTATTGAAGTAACCCCTGATTTTTGACATTGAAGCGTCAGATTGATCTTGGCGTAGGCTAAAACGTGGGCACAACCGAGTGCCTACGATGCCATGTTGCTGTACGCATTATGCGCTGATGTGCTGCTGGAACGTTCAGGCTGAGACTTGTGACCAGGTACCTCCTTACTGATGACAGTAATGCAAAGTGTTCTACACCTTGAGGGTCCTTAATGATGGAAGCCGACTTGTTCAGACATTGCTTTTTGAATATGGTGAGCAGCCTGATGTCATAACTGGAGATGACAACTTTACAACACTTTGTGGCTTTTTTCCGATCTGCTGTATTAGTGCCTCCACACCTGACGGGATGCATAGTGTCCAAGGTACACCTGTATGCATTTTCTGGAGGCTTTTGAGACAACATAAATCTTCTCAAACTTTCTCGTAATTGCATTAATTCTTCTCTCCCAATCCATCATCTACAGAGCTGTGGACCAGTGGGAAATGGAAGCTTCTCGGTCTCTCCACTGCTGACCCATCGATGGAGATGTACCTGTTTACAGTTCAAAATTCAAAGTGCATTCATTATCAATGTATACGTTTTCAACATTTAGATTTGTCTCCTTACAAATAACCACACAACAAAGAAAGCCGACAGAACCGACTAAGAAAGAAAACAGTCAAACACCCGATGTGCAGGGTGAAAGACAAAAGGACCAATGTTGCAAACGATAAACATTCAGAACTGAAGGTCAGGAAAGTGAGTCCCCAGCCAATCCACCCCCCCCCCCACCACGCCACAGACAGGAAGCCAGACGTTGCAAGAACCGATTCAAGAACATGTCCCTGCCCCAGTACAAAGCAGCGTCCATCGTCCAGACTGGTCCGTCGATGAAAACGTCCAAACGTCGCATCGCTCCTCGCTTTCGGACCCGGGCTCTGCTGCTTCGATACGCTCTCGGGCCTGGCCTCACCGCCTCGATTCTGCTCGTTCCGAACTTTCCAATTCGGCCTCACTTTAAAATCGATCTAATCTCGGATCTGTCCTCGGTCTCGGGCACGGGACCGGGCTCTGTCTCGCCTCCGCTCGGCTCTGTTCTGCCACATCGAATCGCCTCAGTCCGCTCCAGCGATGGTTGTACAGTGGCTCGTCCTCGGATCTCCATCCCGGACCCCGACGGCTTGATTCAGCTTTCAAGGCAGCAGCGTCCAGCGCTTTCGAGCTTTCATTTCACACCGCAACAATGCCAGTTCATGCAAGCGGTTGAAAAGCTCAACTCCGAATGGAAAGTTGGAGGCTTTTGTTTGCAGCGATCGTTTACCAGTATAAAGTTATTAATAACGTACCTATTTGTTTTCTTTGTTTTTTTATTGCCGCCGATAAATGGTCACTGAGCTTCACCAGCACCATCTCAAACCGGAAGTTTCTCCGCCTCTTCCCACTTCTACTTCCCGGAGACCACAATCAATTCATTGGTTCCGATGACGTTGAGCGAAAGGCTGTTGTTGTGACATCACTCACCCTGCGGATCTACCTCACTCCTATACCGTTCCTCGTCACCCTCTGAGATCCTGCTTACAACAGTTGTATTATCAGCAAAATTATGCATGATGTCTGAGCTGTGCCTATGCCACTGTTACAATTTAAATACGTTTATCATGTCATCTGCAGCCGAATAGGCCTGGTGTACTCGTAGTCACCCGGATATAATGAACACCATCACACGGACAGAATTAGTAGGCCAAACCTAACGGAATAATTGACCAATCCCATGATGTCACATGACACACCAATAAAGTGTCGCCCTATGGATCGGACGTCTCTCCAAAATATATGTTTTTAGACGAAGCCATCTTGATAATATTCCTCCAGTTTTCTGGTCCTTTCTCATAGGCGTAATCTGGAAACCAGAGGGTCAAGTGATGGTCCGGGTTCAGTGTTTTCAACTGGAGATTCGTTTCGCTAATTTGCGGGGCTATCCAGGCTTGTTCACTAGCCCGTTGTGGAACGACGGATTCACATGGCCATCCATTGAGGTCGTCTGGATGTCGACGGCATACACTCGAGTGATCAAATAACCATCCTCAAGTGTTAAAGGAACTTGGTCCTCTTTCACCACAACTTCTCCTTTCATCCTCCTTCGGCTCTCAGGGTCCCGGCGAACATAAACCGGATCTCCCACCTCAAAGTTCCGATGTTCCCCATTTCAGCCGTACGGCACTTTCATTGTCTTTTGTCTCTCTTACTCGTTCTTCCCGATCTGGCGCGATAAAATTAATCGGGAGTGCAGCCTGCGGTCCATAAATACCTCTGTGGTGGTTTCCGAGGTTATCCGGCATCAAGAAAAAAATCCAGTAGATCCTGTGGTGCATGTCCCCATGAAACTTTTGTGTCCCCTGCATGATATTCTGAGCAGCTCATTCACCATACCGTTTGAAGATGGGTGATAAAGGGACGTATGCTGCGATCGAACTCCATTGTCTCCTGCAGATAGTTGGAATTCCTTACCTGTAAACGCGGGACAGTTATCACAGGCCACAGTGTCAGGGATTCCATGCGTACAAAATGCGTAAGGTGCTGGTCGAAGTCTTCACCGTTTTGGCCTCAATCCAATTAAAATGCGCATCGACGAATTGATTCGTGTCCGCCCAATGGACTGGCGAGTCAACGTTAAACGTCTCCAGGTTTTAGTCGGCCAGTGCCAGGGGACGGGAGAGTTTACAGTTCGAGACTGCTGGCAGGGGTCGCGTGCACCAACAATGCGCTCGATGTCTTCATCAAGTCTCGGCTACCAAACGGAATTCTGCCATTTTATGGTGTTGGATCCATTTTTCCTCTGCCCCAATCTTTTCCTTTCTCCAGTTAAGCCCTGATCAATTAATAATTCTTTGACATCTGCCTTAAATATACGGCAAAAACGGCCTCCGCAACAGCCTACGCAAAGAATTCCACAGATTCACCACTCTCTGATTAATGAGAATCGGCCTCATCTCCGTTTTAACAGGGCGCCTCTCTATTCTGAAGTAGTGACGTCTGATCTTAGACTCTTCCAGAAGAGGAAGCGTCCTCTCCACGTCCAATCTATCAAGGCTTTTCATCATTCGATCTGTTTCATTAGGTCACCCCCCTGCAGTCTTGCGAATTCCAGTGAATCATTGACCCAAAGTCCTCCTTTATTTGACCAGCTGCTGAATCCTGGAATAATATTCGTGAACCTCCGCTGAAACATCTTCAGTCTCAGCACATCCAATCGAAGATAAGCGGCCAAGAACTCTGCACAATACTCCCCAGTGCTTTATGATGTCTCAACATTACATTTTTGCTTTTATGTTCTTGTCCGCTTGAAATGGGTTAACATTGCATTTGCCCTCCTCATCACAGACCCAATCAGAAAATTAACTTTTAGAGAATCTTGCGCACGGTCACCCAGGCTCCTTTGCGTCTCTGTATTTTCTCTCCATTTAACAAATAGTAAACATTTTCATTTCTTTTACCAATGTGCATGACCATGACTTTCCCGACACTGAGTTCCATCTGCCACATCATTGCACATTCTCTTAATCTGTCTAAGTCCTTCTATATGCCAGCCTCAGGCTCGCTCAGCTCGTAATCAAGTTGGTGTGGATGCTGTGTAATGCACCCAGTACAGACACACAATGCAAAAATAAGACGGTATACAATAAGGGATTAAATAATTACACTTTATAAACCTTACTGTGACTATGTGATTAGTAGAGAAACAAAATATAAAATAAAAAGCCGCCACTTATGTTTTGTTCTGAACGGTCTGTGCACAAATAAATTCGCTGGAGCTCACGGAACCGGGTCTCTTTTCCACCAATAGATCCCCCCAAACCCCGACCACCCTTGGCTGGGACCACCCCCGGTGGTCTATCAGAGCACTCCAAGCGCCGCCTTTCTCGTCTCCTCTCCTCGACGAAGAGACGGCGAACCAGCTCGGTTCCCAGACATACAAGATAGAATAAAATGTCCCCCCATTCTTTAGTTCCCTGCTTTCTCTAGTTATAACCCAAACATCGCAGCTACAGAATAAAAAAAAAACATTACCTCAGCAGTTAGCATTACGGAGAAGCCATTTTATCAGCCTGAGCATTTAGCATAGTTGGCATTACAGAGAACCCCCCTTACACCCTCTCCCCACTAAATTCTGTATTGCCGTCATGACGTTAAGATAATTCGCCAACCCTTCCTGCAAAACACAGAGCCCAATCCAAGTGCAGAAAGCAGTGAC
>NC_092382.1:78484800-78578264 GCF_030028105.1 Mobula birostris
GACTTAGTCCAGAGGTCAGATAAGGCACGTTCAATGAGATTGAAAGATAAAGATGGTAAAGGAAGGGGCCTTAAATGACAGAAGAAGTTGTAGCTCTAGTCACTAAAGGGAGAAAAAGAAAAACATAGCTCATGAAATCGGACAAGGTATTTAGAGATATATAGAGAACTTTATCAAGGAAGAGAAACTCCAAAGGTTTCAGAACGATCTTAACAACTTGCTCAAGAAGAATCCTAACTACATATGTTGCAGTTTCAGAACAAGAGACAGACTATGGAGGAGACTATTACTGCTGAAGGAGCATGGAGCTAATTTGTGTCAGGAGTCAGAGGATGTCGTCAAAGTACTAAATCAGTTTTCTGCATTTAAATTCACGAAGGAGAAGGATACAGGGAAAGTGAGATCAGAGTGTGCTATTAGAATAAGCTGCTGAATTGTGAAGCAAAGAGGTCGATTTTATTAAATGCTTTGAAGGACATTAAGATGGACACATTCCCATGGTCTGATAGGACTTATCCTACCTAATGGAGATACAAGTGGGAATAATGTTGTGGAATCGATGAAGATTTCTGTACTTACTGTCCATTCAGCCAAGCTACCAGTGGATTGGATCTCAATGTTGTTCCCATGACTACAAATGCGAACAGACAATTGAATCCCCAATGAGTGTTGTGAAATTAGTGGGGTAGACTGCCAAGGATAAGATTGATTACAGAAAAAAAAAACAACAGCATAAGGTAGGAGTGGCAACCAGCATGTTGGTTTTGTGTGGAAGAGGTGATCGCAGAAAAAAAGTGAATTTTGAACTGTAGAAAGCGAGTTCAGTGATTTAATGTATTCGTCTTGGGGGACTTCGGCATGCTGATTGGCGTTGCATCTGTTAATGCTTTCTATGGTGGGTTGAACATGAAGATTT
Organism: Mobula birostris; assembly: GCF_030028105.1. Lineage (NCBI taxonomy): Eukaryota > Metazoa > Chordata > Chondrichthyes > Myliobatiformes > Myliobatidae > Mobula > Mobula birostris. The sequence continues at coordinate 78,485,717 of NC_092382.1, forward strand.
AGATACACAGGATGCCGAGCCACTTGGAAGTTTGGGTATAGAACTCGACAGACTATGGAGGTTGCAGCGTGAAATTCTAGCTTGGAGACCGTGCCTAGAGGTGTTCTGCAAGGGGTTATGTTAGGCTGTTTGTTCCTTTGAAATAACATAAACATTGTGGTTACATTTGTGGATGATACAAAATGGCGAATGTCTGAAAAATGAGAAAGATCTTCAAAACATTCAATAGAATATCATTAAAAGTGATGGCTGAAGGGATTTTAAATATGGTTCAACCGGGAAAAATCTGTGGTAGTGTACCCAGGGAAGACACTAGTATCCCGAAACAGAAATGTGTTGCTTGTTAGAAAGATGAGAGACGGGGCAGCTTAACTTTAGGCTGAAAGGAGAGATGGTGGTGAGATGGCTGAATTCCCATGACCTGATAGGATTTATCCGACCTTTAGGAGATGAATGTGGGCAGATTGCTGGGGAATAGACGAAGATTACTGTATTTACTGTCCAGACAACTAAGCTGCCAGTGAACTGGAGCACAATGTTTATCCCTTGACTAAGAAATCAAGGAGACAAATGAGACTCTGATCAATGATCTGAACTTTGTGGGTGGATTGTAAGGTCTAGGATTAATTACAGTCTGCAGTACACATTGGATGGGAGTGGCAGACCGGTATGGTTTCTTTGCGGAAAAGGGCATCTCGGGTCGGCTGGTGGCGCAATGACATCGGCGCCGGACCCGGGAGCGGAGCTTCCCGGGTTAGGATGCAGTCGGCTCCGCTCCCGAGTACATGCAAGGTTGACCTCGTAAAATAAAGCGAAAATACTGCGAAAATGTCTGTGTGAGGAGTGGCGCGCCACACAGTCACAGTCTCTCCCTCTCTCTCCCCCCCTCTCTCTCTCTCTCTATCTCTCTCTCACTCTCTCTCTCTCTTCGCCTTGTACAAAGTCATGACAAGACCACCATCACGAACGCCCATATTAAAAAGATCAAAACCATAGCAGCTAAACTTTAGTCTGAAAGGAAGACACGTTTACAGTGAATGTGCAGGGGAAGCTGTTTAATTAACAAAGCGAGGTACGTCTAACAGGTTGCTAAAGCTACCGCTAGAAGCAGATACGATAGTTGCGTTCCGTAGACTTTCAGATGGGATCAGGAACATGATACGGCTGGTTTGACTGTAAATATGCTGGTAGATATGGTGTGTGCAATTTTGTGCGGATTTTAGTACAGATACCATTGGCGCAAGAATCTGTTCCTACTGTCTACCAGTTTAGGTTCTATTTTCTCTGGCTAAGGCACTTGCTATTCTCGTTTTTTAACGTTTTTACTGTTTTCTATGCCCTCATCAGAGTGTGTTTTTAATGGGACATAATGACATGCATGTATCTCAAGATTTTTTTTTTTTGTATGTTTCCATGTTTCGTAATTTAAAGTGGTCTCCAGAGTATAGTGGGAAACTATTTACTGGAAGATGGCCGATCCTCCCCATGTCCTGGAATCATATTGGTAGCAGCAATCTCACTTGGACGTTAGGTGCACAGGAAGTGTGGAGGAGCAGAGGGATCTGGGGGTACATGTCCGCAGATCCCTGACAGTTCCCTTGCAGGTAGATAGGGTAGTTCAGAAAGCTTATGGGGTGTTGGCTTTCATAAGTCGAGTGATAGAGTTTAAGAGACGCGGGGTAATGATGCAGTTCTATGAAACTCTGGTTAGGCCACACTTGGAAGACTGTGTCCAGTTCTGATCGCCTCATTATGGAAAGGATCTGGAAGCATTGGAACAGGTACAGAGGAGATTTACCAGGATGCTGCCTGGTTTAGAGAGTATGAATTATGATCAGTGATTAAGGGAGCTACGGTTTTACTCTCTGGAGAAAATGAGGATGAGAGGAGACATGATAGAGGTATACAAGATATTAAGAGGAATAGATAGAGTGGACAGCCAGCACCTCTTCCCCAGGGCACCGCTGCTCAATACAAGAGGAAATGGCTTTAAGATAAGGAATGGGAAGTTCAAGGGGGATATTAGAGGAAGGTTTTTTACTCAGAGAGTGGTACTGCCTGAGTCAGTGGTGGAGGCAGATACACTAGTGAACTTTAGGCGACTACTAGACAGGCATATGGAGGAATTTCAAATGGTGGTGGGTGGTTATATTGGAGGTGGGGTTTAAGGGTCGGCACAACATTGTGGACCGAAGGACCTGTGCTGTACTGTTCTATGCTGTATGTTCTAATACAGCAAAATAAATAAATACATACATACATAAATACATAATAAATACAAAGTCAAAGCTAAGATGAGCAACTAAACGCTATTGCAAGGCAAAGGAGAACAAGTCACATGCGAAAAGCTGGAAACATTGAACAGACCCGACGAAACTTGTAGTCTATGAACCAATCTTGCATTTATCTGTCGAATTCCTGTTTCTAGAAATAAATTGCGATCAACGTGAAAATTTCTGAGTCAGTCAGTACATTTTTATGAAGAATATGCGAAATGAAAATGGAAATGCGAAGGAACATTGTGGAATTTGGAAAAGAAAGACATATCTGAAATCGCAGAATGAATATCACCATCTTTTATGTGAAAGATTGGGCTGTGACTAAGCACAGTGAACTCAATGCTGAGTTGCATAAGGATCCAATGCACCAAGTGAAAAGATAAAACAGTACAGAATACTAAAGAAAGGCAGTGAAGAGTGGAGAGAAAAAAAAAACAGAACAGAGTTTTTTGTTACAAACTTTAGCATTCTATTTTTAGAAACTGAAACTGCCGGGAAGTCCGAGAAAATTGGAAGTAGTTTGTGCAGAACGGAAGATGAATGTCCAGCTGGATTGGACGCTGACTCAAGCTGTGTTTTCCCTATGCCAAAGTTCCGTTGATAATGATTTTATCATATTTACTCCTCGATTGGATGCAGTGCATCGATGGACAATGAAGCCTATTGACATACCGGTATACACGATGCTACTGTATCATAAAATAACCCTGAGAATTAAGGACACACAACATATGACAATGGCCTCGTCTTCGACTGATTTCGAAAACTGAATTTCCATAACATGTATTATCTATCTGGCATAGGTCACCACTGATTCCAATGAATATTGTTTTGCTACTCCAAACCCAGATCACCAAATGCATTCTCCCCAATTTCAAAACATTCTTGGTGTTATATCCTTAACCAGACTCTTGTATTTCTCGCACCTGTCAATCCTGAGTACAGCTTTGAGACGGCAACGAGCTATACAAAAATTCAAATAATGCAGCAGCTGTTTATGTCTTCAGTCATATCTTTAAGGTTAATCTCATTGATCTGTTAATTTACATTCACAATTTGAAAAATTCTGCTGCATTTGTCCATGCAGTTTGAGCTAATAGTTTATTGGTAGATCCTGCACTCGAGTTACTTTCTGTTCTAGCTGTTAGCAAAGATTGCATTGATTTCAAAATGTGCCAATGTAATCAATTTCTCCTCTCCCTCCCCCTAACACTGTTGACACAAAGAACTGCTTCAGAGTAAGAACATGTGTGTTCTCTTTTCGTGGCATCTTGCCACGACTTTAAGGTAATGTAGCCGCTCCTATTTTAATAATAGCATTTCAATATGTGTCATGAATCTTCATGTCCCTAGGAACGTCCAGAAAGAATATTTGCACAGTAATAATTGAATATAGTGCCTAATATTCATTCGTTCATTCTCTGTGTAGAGAAACCGTCTTGTCACATTCTGCAGCAACGTCTCTAAAAAGTGCTTTTCTGTTGAGCTCACAGGAAACACCTGTTGTTGCACATATCTTGAATACATCTCCTCTGAAACACTGATATGCGGTTTCTATATTTATTTTGTAATTGCATTCTGACTCAAATGTTTATGGGCCTATTTTTTGTTCCAGACTCTCCATCACTGTGCGAATGTTTAGCTTGAGTTCTGAATAGTTATTGAGCAGAACTTACTGATCTGGCCGCGGAGCTACATAGCAAGGACAGACAATTCAATTCTGAAATGATACGAATCTTGGTTATACAAGTCATTGGCAGTCATATTGTTTCAAGAGTTAAATTATATTGCCAGTGTCTAAAGGCCTGCAACATTGTTCTATTGGTGCAACTGGGCAATGCTAATTCAGGTAATCATATAATTATTGAATGAAAACCTAAAGTTACTCAGGAGAATTTTGAAACAAATATACTGTTGATGAAACCCACCTCACTACAGAAAAGGATCTTGGCGATTGTGGGGATGACTTAAAGCGGACTGAAAATCTTGAGCATATAGATATTAAGGATATTAAGAAAGAGGATATGCTGGAAAAGTTGGAAATCATCCATAGAAACTACAGCACAGAAACAGGCCTTTTGGTCCTTGTCTGTGCCAAACCATTTTCTGCCTAGTCCCACTGACCTGCACACGGACCATATCCCTCCATGCACCTCCCACTCATGTATCTGTCCAATTTATTCTTAAATGTTAAAAAAGAACCCGCATTTACCACCTCGTCTGGCAGCTCATTCCATACTCCCACCACTCTCTGTGTGAAGAAGCCTCCCCAATGTTCCCTTTAAACTTTCTCTCCCCTCACCCTTAACCCACGTCCTCTGTTTTTTTTTTTTTCCTCCCCTTGCCTCGGTGGAAAAAGCCTGCTTGCATTCACTCTATCTATACCCATCATAATTTTATATACCTCTATCAAATCTCCCCTCATTCTTCTACGCTTCAAGGAATAAAGTCCTAACCTATTCAACCTTTCTCTGTAACCGAGTTTCTCAAGTCTCGGCAACATCCTTGTAAACCTTCTCTGCACTCTTTCAACCTTATTCATATCCTTCCTGTAATTTGGTGATCAAAACTGAACACAATACTCCAGATTCGGCCTCACCAATGCCTTATACAACCGCATCATAACATTCCAGCTCTTATACTCAATACTTCGATTAATAAAGGCCAATGTACCAAAAGCTCTCTTTACGACCCTATCTACCTGTGACGACACTTTTAGGGAATTTTGTACCTGTATTCCCAGATCCCTCTGTCCCACTGCACTCCTCAGTGCCTTACCATTAACCCTGTATGTTCTACGTTGGTTTGTCCTTCCAACGTGCAATACCTCACACTTGTCAGTATTAAACTCCATCTGCCATTTCTCAGCCCATTTTTCCAGCTGGTCCAAGTCCCTCTGCAGGCTCTGAAAACCTTCCTCACTGTCTACTACACCTCCAATCTTTGTATCATCAACAGACTTGCTGATCCAATTTACCACATTATCATCCAGATCATTGATATAGATGACAAATAACAATGGATCCAGCACTGATCCCTGTGGCACACCACTAGTCACAGGCCTCCACTCAGAGAAGCAATTCTCTACCACCACTCTCTGGCTTCTTCCATCGAGCCAATGTCTAATCCAATTTACCGCCTCTCCATGTATACCTAGCGACTGAATTTTCCTAACTAACCTCCCATGCGGGACCTTGTCAAAGGCCTTACTGAAGTTCATGCAGAGAATATCCACTGCCTTACCTTCATCCACTTTCCTGGTAACCTCCTCGAAAAACTCCAACAGATTGGTCAAACATGACCTACCACGCAAAAAGCCATGTTGACTCTCCCTAATAAGCCCCTGTCTATCCAAATGCTTGTAGATTCTGTCTCTTAGTACTCCTTCCAATAACTTACCTACTACTGACGTTAAACTCACTGGCCTATAATTTCCCGGTTTACTTTTTGATCCTTTTTTAAACAACGGAACAACATCAGCCACTCTCCAAACCTTCGGCACTTCACCCGTAGACAGCGACATTTTAAATATTTCTGCCAGGGCCCCCTCAATTTCAACACTAGTCTCCTTCAAGGTCCGAGGGAACACTCTGTCAGGTCCCGGGGATTTATCCACTTTAAATTTCCTCAAGACAGCAAGCACCTCCTCCTTTTCAATGTGTATAGTTTTCATGGTCTCACTATTTGATTCCCTCAATTCCATGGATTTCATGCCAGCTTTCTTAGTAAATACAGACGCAAACAAACTATTTAAGATCTCCTCCATTTCCTTTGGTTCCGCACAAAGCCGACCACTCTGATCTTCAAGAGGACCAATTTTATCCCTTACAATCCTTTTGCTCTTAATATACTTGTAAAGGCTCTTTGGATTATCCTTCACTTTGACTGCCAAGGCAACCTCATGTCTTCTTTTAGCCCTCTTGATTTCTTTCTTAAGTATTTTCTTGCACTTCTTATACACCTCAAGCACCTGATTTACCTCCTGTTTCCTATACATTTCATACAACTCCCTCTTCTTCTCTACCAGAGTTGCAATATCTCTTGAGAACCATGGTTCCTTATTCTTATTCAATTTGCCTTTAATCCTGACAGGAACATACAAACTCTGCACTCTCAAAATTTCCCCTTTGAAGGCTTCCCACCTACCAATCTCATCTTTGCCAGAGAACAACCTGTCCCAATCCACGCTTTTTAGATCCTTTCTCATTTCTTCAAATTTGGCCTTCTTCCAGTTCAGAACCTCAACCCTAGGACCAGATCTATCCTTGCCCATGATCAAATTGAAACTAATGGTGTTATGATCACTGGAACCAAAGTGCTTCCCTACACAGACTTCCGTCACTTGCCCTAATTCGTTACCTAACAGGAGATCCAATATTGCATCCCCTCTAGTTGGTCCCTCTATATATTGATTTAGAAAACTTTCCTGAACACATTTTACAAACTCTAAACCATCTAGACCCCTAACAGTATGGGAGTCCCAATCAATGTATGGAAAATTAAAAACCCCTACCACCACAACTTTATGTTTCCTGCAGTTGCCTGCTATCTCTCTGCAGATTTGTTCTTCCAAGTCTCGTTGACTATTGGGTGGTCTGTAATACAATCCCACTAATGTGGCCATACCTTTCCTGTTTCTCAGCTCCACCCATAGCGACTCAGTAGACAAGCCCTCTAATCTGTCCTGCCTGAGCACTGCTGTAATATTTTCCCTAACAAGCAATGCTACTCACCCACCTTTCATTCCTCTGCCTCGATCACATCTGAAACATCGGAACCCTGGAATATTAAGCTGCCAGTCCTGCCCCTCTTGTAGCCAAGTTTCACTAATTGCTACAACATCATAATTCCACGTGTCAATCCACGCCCTCAACTCATCCGCCTTCCCCGCAATACTCCTAGCATTGAAATATATACACCTCAGAAGATTTTTACCACCACTCACAACCTTTCTATCAGTGGATTTGCTTAAACCTTCATTTATTTTCACCCCAGCCACACTGTCAGCTCTGGCACTCTGGTTCCCATACCCCTGCAAATCTAGTTTAAAGCCTCCCCAATAGCACTAACAAACCTCCCTGAAAGGATATTAGTCCCCCTGTGGTTCAAGTGTAACCCGTCTCTCTTGTGCAGGTCCCACCTGCCCCAGAAGAGGTCCCAATGATCTTGAAATCTGAAACCCTGCCCCCTACACCAGTTCCTCTGCCACTTGTTCCTCCTCCAGAGCATCCTATTCCTACCCTCACTGGCACCTAGCACAGGTAGCAATCCTGAGATTACCACCCTCGAGGTCCTGCTTTTCAACTTCCTACCAAGCTCTCTATACTCACTCTCCAGGACCTCTTCACTCTTCCTTGTTATGTCATTGGTACCGATGTGCACCACGACATATGGCTGGTCACCCTCCCACTTCAGAATGTCATGCAATCGATCAGAGACATCCTTGACCCTGGCACCCGGGAGGCAATAAACCATCCTGGATTCTCTGTCACGACAACAGAACCTTCTATCTGCACCTCTAACTATCGAGTCCCCTATCACTACCACTCTCCTCTTTCTCCCCCCTCCCTTCTGCACTGCAGAGCCAGACTCAGTGCCAGAGTTCCGGCTACTGCAGCTAGTCGTAGGTAAGTCATCCCCCCCAACAGTATCCAGTGCAGTATACTTGTTGTTGAGGTGAATGGCCACAGGGGAACCCTGCTCTGCCTGCCCTTTCCTCTTCCCTAGCCTGACAGTGACCCAATTTCATGTCCTCTGCTCCTTTGGTGTAACTACCTCCCTGTAGCTGCTATCTATAATCTCCTCATTCTCCCGAATGATCCGCAGGTCCTCCAGCTCCTGCTCCAGTTCCCTAACGCGGTTTGTCAGGAGCTGCAGCTGGATGCACTTCTTGCAGGTGTCGTTGTCAGGGACACCGGAGTGCTCCCTGACTTCCCACATCCTGCCTGGCATTCTCTCTACTCTAAAGAATCTGAACAAAAAACTTACCAGAACCTACCCTGGCCTCTGCCTGTTCTCGCTGGAGCCTGTTTGAGCCAAAGCCATCACACTCTGACTCAGTCCACTCCGACGATGGCCGCTGTATATGGTGGTCTGCTTTTAAACTCTGGCGCGCTACATCACGCGCCTGCGCAGTGCAGACCCTTCTCCCCGAGCAGTGTTTAAAAAAAAACGGTTTTTTCGACCCGAAATTCTTCCGCTCACTTCTCTTGCTACTTGCTTCGACTGAAACAAGAACCGTTGGATAAGTCACCGGGACGGACGAGATGGAGGGTTGGAGGGTTGGGAATGTTGTTCCCTTATTCAAGAAAGGGAGTAGAGATAGCCCAGGAAAGCATAGATTTTTAATGCTTAAGTATTCACCACATTAAAGTCCGTATTTAGTAGATGCACCTTTGGCAGCAATTGCAGCCTCCATTCTCTGTGGATACAGTAGATCTCTAACGGCTTTGCACATATGGACACTGCAATTTCCCACATTCCTCTTTTGAAGAACCGCTGAGGCTCTGTCATACTGCATGGGGCTCGTGAGCGAACATCCCTTTGCAAGTCCATCCAGAAATTTTCAATTGGACTGAGGTGTGGGCTCAGACTTGGCCACTGTAAGACATTAATTCTGTTATTTTAAGCCATTCCTGTATAGCTTTGGCTTTATTCTTGGGGTCATTGTCTAGCTGGAAGACATATCTTCTCCCAAGTTGCATTTCTTTTGCAGACTTTGTCAGGTTTTCCTGCAAGATTTCCCTCTATTACTGTACAATCATTTTACCCTCTACATTCGCCAGCTCTCCAGCGCCGACTGCAGTGAAGCATCCCAACGGCACGATGCGGGCAACATATAACCTTTAGTCTGTGGGCAAAACAAAACTCATTTTTATTTTTATCAGACCATAGAACTTTATTCCCGCTAACATCAGAGTCTCCCACGTGCCTTTTGACACACTCCAGCGGAGATTTCATGTTAGTTTTTTGTTCAAAAGTGGTTTTCTCTTTGCCACTGATGCGACTGGTGAAACACTCGGACAACAGCTGTTGTATGCACAGTCGCTACCATCTCAGACACTGGAGCTTGTAACTCCTCCAGTGTTGTCAAAGATCTCTTGGTGGTCCCCCTCACTAGTTCCCGACTTGCACGCTCACGCAGATATTCAGGACAGACCCGGCTGTAGCCAGATTTACAACTGTGTCATGCTCTGTCCATCTCTTGATGATTTACTTAACTGTACTCAAAGGGATATACAGTGATTTGGAAATTACCCTAAATCCATCTCCTGACTGTTGCTTTTCAGTAAAGTTTTTTGCGGAGTTGCATGAAGTGCTCTTTTGTCTTCATGGTGTACCTTTATTTCCCCCCAGGATACTGACTCACCAGCGGTTGGACCTTCCAGATCCGGTTGTATTTTTACTACATTCAACTAAAAAAAAACCTTGACTGCAGACGGTGATTTCCGTTTAACTGATTATGTGCCTTATGAAACCGATTGGCTGCACCAGTGATAACTCAGTGTGTTATATTAAAGGGGGTAAGTGTATACTCAGGTAACCAGTTATCTTGTATTTCACATTTGTAATGGACTTAGATCACCTTGTAGCGATCTGTTTTTACTTTGACTCCAAAGTGACTTCGCTTTTTCTTTTGATCGGTGTAAAAACACAAATCAATCCTTGCACACTGTTCAGGTTTTATACTTTCCCGGTATGGTAAGGGTCAATCTGTTGCATGAGCCACACTGTGAGCGGCTGGGGAAAGGGGGCTGGCTGAGACTGGTAAGTTGGAGTGTGGACTTCCCCGAGGAGCGGGGCGACTAGTTCTCTCTGACGTTCCTGAAATCGATAATCTAATTGAATGGCTAAAGAGATCAGAGAGTCCAGACAATCTGTCGTCCCTCGCGGCCAGCTCATCCTTTATCCTGTCCGAGAGACCCTGTCGAATCCTCCTACCACCCCCCCCCCCCCGTAGGGCCTCGTCATTCTACCCGGAGTCTGCGGCTAAGGTCCGGAACTCAATGGTCGTCATTCCACCCGGAGTCTGCGGCTAAGGTCCGGAACTCAATGGAATACCTGGCCACACTTCGCGAAGCTTGACGAAGAGTAAGCAACCGCTTCGCGGCGTCCTTACCGCGAATGGATTGTTCGAAGACTTTCCTAGTTTCAGCCACAAAGGAGGAGTAGGAGGAACAAACCTCTGGCCGGTTATCCCATATCGCGGTTGCCCAAGCCAAGGCACCCCCTCGTAGCAGCCCCATGATGTCGCAATCTTTGATTTATCGTAAGTGTAAGTACGTATCTGCAGCTCAAAGACGAGGGAGCATTGTAACAGGAAGGCCCGGCAGCTACCTAGGTCCCCGGCATAGGGTTCAAGCTCGGGTACATACGGCTCTCGAGGGGATGGTGTTGCTGATTCCCGGGGCGAGGCCATTCCGAGCGGTGCGGTTTGGGCATCTTGGGTTCTAGGTGGGGGTGGAGAAAAGGAAGTGGAAACTCGGTCCACTTGTTCACTGACCTCCTGCTCATTCGTGGATAGTGTCCAAAGGTTTTCCGTGATCTCCCGAAGTAGTTGGTCGTGGGCGCCCAATAGGTAGCCCTGGCTGGCCAGGGCCTGTTGTACGGGATCCGTGTCCTCTGGGCTCATCGTGGCCAGTTCGCTCTGTTGCAAGGACAGCCACGGTGGTAACGAACCCAAGTGCCGAACACGGGCACGGAGGCCCAGGGGGGAGGAGTTACGGTCGTAGCGAACGTGGAATTGGTGTCCAAGAGAGTCTTTAACAGGAGTCCTGGTTTTAGTAGCGAATTCAGGAACGATGCCAGACTTAGAACTCAGTCCTAAGAAGCATGGAACGAGGTTACTCATGCACGAGTCGACCAACGAACTGGCAGCTCCTTGCTGTGATCACAGGGCCTTTATCCTGCAGTTTCTGATGGGAAACAGGTGTTTGTAGTTAGCGGAACCTGGGAATGATTGGAAATTAAATGAGGTGATTAAGGCCTATTCCTGTGGTAAATAGCAAGGTGGGGAATTGCCAGAAGGGACCATCACAGTAACCACCCCCACCCTACCGCTTCAAAGGGAGCCTCCAGGCGATCCTCCAGGACTGTCTGGATGGTCCCGAAGAAAATCCTGGATGAGGGAATGTCACAATGGTGTGCTGGGAACGGACCCACATGCGGGACACAAACACTGAAGTACAAGGAACCGGACTTGACTAGAGTAGGAACGTGACAGGATACAGGCGGGGAGCAGGGACAAGAACGCAGACTTGGGCTAGGGAAAGTGGAGCCAGGACTAGAAACCATGGGCTAGGAGACAAGGCGTCGACTCCGAGCCCAAGACTGGACAAGGACCCAGAACCAGGGTCTTGCCTTGGGCTCGGACCCCAGAACCAGGCAAGGACATGACATGGCTTCAGGACAGGACGTGGCTGGGGTCTAGAGGCCTGAGCTTGGAGGCTGCGCGATCCTCGAGGCTCGGGTTCTACGAGCTTGGCCGCGCGATCCTCGAGGCTCGGGTTCTACGAGCTTGGCCGCGCGATCCTCGAGGCTCGGGTTCTACGAGCTTGGCCGCGCGATCCTCGAGGCTCGGGTTCTACGAGCTTGGCCGCGCGATCCTCGAGGCTCGGGTTCTACGAGCTTGGCCGCGCGATCCTCGAGGCTCGGGTTCTACGAGCTTGGCCGCGCGATCCTCGAGGCTCGGGTTCTACGAGCTTGGCCGCGCGATCCTCGAGGCTCGGGTTCTACGAGCTTGGCCGCGCGATCCTCGAGGCTCGGGTTCTACGAGCTTGGCCGCGCGATCCTCGAGGCTCGGGTTCTACGAGCTTGGCCGCGCGATCCTCGAGGCTCGGGTTCTACGAGCTTGGCCGCGCGATCCTCGAGGCTCGGGTTCTACGAGCTTGGCCGCGCGATCCTCGAGGCTCGGGTTCTACGAGCTTGGCCGCGCGATCCTCGAGGCTCGGGTTCTACGAGCTTGGCCGCGCGATCCTCGAGGCTCGGGTTCTACGAGCTTGGCCGCGCGATCCTCGAGGCTCGGGTTCTACGAGCTTGGCCGCGCGATCCTCGAGGCTCGGGTTCTACGAGCTTGGCCGCGCGATCCTCGAGGCTCGGGTTCTACGAGCTTGGCCGCGCGATCCTCGAGGCTCGGGTTCTACGAGCTTGGCCGCGCGATCCTCGAGGCTCGGGTTCTACGAGCTTGGCCGCGCGATCCTCGAGGCTCGGGTTCTACGAGCTGAGAGACGGGACTAGGAACTGAACATCAACATAGAATTGGGACTTGTTCTTCGAAAAGCCGGGACTCATCGTAAACACGACACCAACATGAGACAGGACAGTACATAGACATAGAGCCGGGACTTATATAAGGCAAGCCGGGATTCAACCTCTCCACAACAAGATGGGACATTTCACCTGTTGGGTAACTGCAGAACGGCCGGACTTAGCCAGCAGAGGGCAAGACAAGACAAGACATGCCCCCTCCCCCAGCAGGGCAACGGCAAACAGCCTAACTTACTCCACGGAGGCGAGGACAGGAAGAGACAAACACCAAAGAACGACAGACAGTTCCATCTCTGCTTTGGGGTTGCTCCGAGTCGCAGTTATGCCAGCAACCTCCGCTGGCTATGGAAACAGCCGGATCCCTACCTAGCTCGGAGTGGCTGACGGCCACACAGGTGGCCCAGGAAACAGCCGAATCCATACCGCAAAGACTACTCCAATGAGTGGCAACAAGGCTCCATGAAGCAGTGGTCCTCCAACCAGGCCTGGAGATCACAAATGGTTTCACTGGCCTTCCATCAGTAGGTTGCTCTGGGGGATCTGACAAGACAAACCAGCAGCCCACACTCAACCCCAAGGCTATTTATATTCCAAGCCCAAAGCTGGGAATCAGGTGCGTATAATTAACTCAACCAAACGAGAGACAGCTGGAAGACCCGGAATCCTTGCGTCCATGGACCGGACCATGAACCGGAATGCGGACTTCACGGACTGGACGATGACATGGGAGGTGCATGAGGCAGAGAGTGAGTGGTGGGGACGGTGGGACGGGGTCGTATTGGAGGCAGGTGTGATGGAGTCACGGTTGTGTGAAGACGGAGACTGAAACGGGAGTAGTGAGTGAGCGGGTGATGGATACAGGTCGTAGCACGTGGGAGGAAGTGGGTGACGGAAGCGAGAGGGACGTATTGGAGAGAGGTAAATGATGGAACACGGGAGGATAATAGTTGAGGTGGGGAAGAGGGAGAAGCGGATGGGCGTAGTGTAGTGAGTGGGTGATGGTGGCGCGGAGGAATCTAGATGAGAGATAGGGTGACGTGGACTCAGAGGGGCGTGGGCAAGGGAGAGGGTTAAGGAGATGGGGAGGGTCGTAGTAAGGAGAGGGGACGATCGTGCATACTAGCGGATGGGAGGTGGTGGAGGATGTGTCTGAGGCCGAGAGGGGTATATTGGATGGATCGGGTGAGGGAGTGGGTGCCAGATATTGAGATGATTGAGACTGACTATGATGGACGCAGGGAGGGGAGGGCATAGTGTGTGGAAGGTTTGACAGTGACATGGTGGGGCATCGGGTATGAAGTATGTATTGGTGACGGGGAGGTCGTGGTAGAAGGGGAGGTTAATGGAGTCGGAGAGGTGGTGTTGTTGGAGACGGGTCGTGAGAGATGGGCCACAGCGTAATGGAAGGACTGGGTGAAGGGGACCATGAGATACGTTGGTGTGGAAGGAGTTGGCAGAGTCTTGTAGGAGGGTAGGGGAGGGAGGAGTTGACGGAGATGCTGAGGGGCTTACGGGACCGAGAGTTTATGGGAGAGTGGTAAGGGGGGGGGGGTGACGCTGACGGGAAGGGTCGTGAGTGGGGAGACAGTTAAGAAGACAGAGAGCGAGGGAAGTGACGAAGATGGAGTCAGTAATAGAGGAGAGAGGGAAGGATCGCAGTGGAGTGAGAATGACAAAGACCTGGAGGGACTTTGGAGACAGAGGAAGCGGCAGAGACGACAAAAAGGTGGAGGGGAGTGAATGGAACCGGAAACTGGAATGACATCGCGGAGGGATACGATGACGGCGGCGAGAAGTGCGGTTGTGGGGGGGGGAGGGGTGTGACTGACACCCAGGCGTATTGAGGAGTTTGGAAGTTTGAAGAGTACGAGACAGGGGGCATTGTGGAGGGAGATGTTGACTGCGACAGTTAGATGAGTGGGCGAGGGAGCCATTGAAGAAGACGTTCAGTGCCGTTGGGAAGGGACGGAGTGACGGAGACGGAGAGGGGTGCAAGAATGGTTGTGGATGTTGGAGATGGGAGGAGTGTCAGAGAGGAAGGCGGTGACGGTGAAGGGGACGGTCGTAGGGGAATGAGTGATTGAGGGTAACGGGCAGGGGTGCATGCGAATGAGTGTGTGACGAAACAGAGAGGAGCGTACAGTGGATGGCCGACATAGACGTGGAGAGATAGAGTGACTGAAATTGGGAGAGGCTGAGTGGATGGAAGAGGTGAAGGATGAGGATGGAAGAGAAGCGTAAGGGAGGGAGGAGATGACAGAAACGGGTGCAACGTATGACGGAGACGGGGAGGGACAAAGAGGAGAGAAGTGGTGAGGGAGACGGGGAGAAGGTAGGGGAGGCAGAGTATGATGGACTGAGGGGGCGTAATGTGGTGGGAGGTGATGGTGACATGCTCAGGCGTAGGAGAGGGAAGGGGTGTCTGAGACAAGGCGGGGCATAGGAGAGGGAAGGGTGTCGTTGACGGTGAGGAAGAGCGTAACGAGATGGTGTGTAGCGTTGAGGAGGGAGAGGTTCCACAGACATGACAGGGACGTAGGAGAGGGACAGTGTGGCTTAGACATGGAGGAACCAAGTGAACGGAAGGCGTGACGGAGACGGGAGTGTCAACGGGTAAGGAGGAGAACAGCGAAAGTTTTATTGAAGGAAGGAGTGTCGTAGACGTGGTGGGAGATGGGGACTATGGAATGTTTGAGAAAATGTGTTGCAGGGCAGGGAGGGATTGATAGAGACGGGTCGGTTCGGAGGTGACGGAGGGAATGACGGAGACAAGGAGGGTTATTGGAGAGGGAGGGGATAACTGAGACGGGTAAAGATTTTGGGGAGGCGAGGAGTGATATAGGGGAGGGAGAGGGTGAAGTGGATTGACAGTGGTGTGGGGGAGGGAGGGAGTTAGGGTGACGGGGGTGTTCGTAGGAGAGTGAAGAGTTTCTGGTGACTGGGAAAATCTTAAGGGGAGCGAGGAGAGACGGAGGTGAGGTGTGTATGGAAGCGAGGGTGCCATGGAGACTGGGAAAGTTGTAGAGGAGGGAGGAAGTGGCAGAGGAGGGGTGGCATAGTGGAGGAAGGGGTAATGGGTGCCCTTCTCCCCACTGCCACTTTCTCTGAATACAGTTCTGCAGTGTTAAGATGGAAATCACCACAACCCGCTCTGAGAAGAGCTGAGATATTTTGTTTATTAATTAGTTGAATAATTGACGTGAGCGGATATTTCACAGCGCTGATGAATCTTTCTCTGAACTTGGACTGAGTTACCCCATAAATTAAAGTGTTTGTGCAGAGGTGTGTTGAAAAATGTGTTCTGAATCGTTGTAATTATTCTGATCCAATCCGGCCATGGTGTTATAAAGGAATTGGGCAACACTCACCGACCACAGGATGACGAAGCTTCCGGAGATGGTGAGAAGTAAGATCACAGACCTCCTCCTGCTCCCCATCTCCGGGTCACTGCGGTTCTCCGCCTTGCTCTGATCCCTCAGCCCCTTACGGACACGACTAGTCACTAAAATGTCTCTGACTGTCAGAGCGTTGAACAGGAGTATTAGCACGAACGGGAGTAATGGCGTTAGGACGGGAGAAAGCCGGTTATATCCCACCCACCCGGGATCCGTATAGTAGCCCGGTATTTCAATACAGTCCCAGGGTGTATTGTCAATCACTTTCACAGTACGATATATAAAGACGAAGGGCACATTGTTAAATCAGAGCAGAACACCGGTTGTTGTCAGAACCACAGCCGCAGTTTTCCCGGTGCAATATTTTATTTTCCACTTCTGGCAACAAATGGCGACAAACCGATCAAACGTAAAAGTGACGGTAAACCAGACCGAAAATTCTGTGACTGCCTCTCTCAGGGCAGAGATCACACTGCACACGGGGGTGATGTCCAGGAAACTCCCGGGGAAGTAATAATAACCGACCCGCCACAATATCACCGCAAACACGATGGTCAGTAGATCCGCCGCTGCCGTGGCCACCGGGTAGCGAGTGGTGCGGGTGGAGAGGCCGCACTTTCCCCGGACAGGATTACCATCGCCACTAAATTCACTGGGAAACAACAGAGAAAGCGAGTGAGTTACTGTCTGTCCGCTCCGTGGGTCCCGCGGCAGGGAGATGCTGGAAATGGAGAGCAGCTCATTCCCGGAGGTTTAAAACGCGGAAGGCGGGGATCGCCGGCGCCTCAAAGGTGCCGTTGCCGGAAGAAACATTACGGTCCGGGGCGCTGACTGCACGGAGAGCAGGGTTCGGGAAGGAGGCCGGGAACGCTTTGGAAAATCAGTGTAAATCTCTGTCCATCAGGTTTCTGACTGATATGCAAAGCCGAGAAAGCCTCGGCAACTTTCTCAGCGGCAGTGATTCCCGCGATCCGGTCACATCTGTTCACACTGTCCGGTCCCGCTCAGCCCCGCTGTCTCCGACTTTGTCCACGGACAGTTTCCAAAGCTCGTTGCAGATTTACTTCCCCCGTTCGCAAGCATCGATCTCCTCCTCGGCTTCCGCCCACACGGGCCCGGCTCGGCTCGCTTATTTCAAATTCTGCAACTACTCTCCGCCGCGGTTCCTTCTGTCATGTACCCTTTGGTTTCCTTTTGGCTGTGAACTGTCACTTTAAGGCACAACAGAGAACAGAGACTAACTTTTGGATTTCTGCTGAGAGAGAGGGAGGGGTGGAGTCTGCCTTTCAGCTCGTGTTGACACTTTCACAAGGACACTGACTACTGCTGTCAGCTTCTGGGTTGCCATGGAAAGGGAACGGGGAAGAGGGGGAGAGAGAGAGAGAGAGAGAGAGAGAGAGAGAGAGAGAGAGAGAGAGAGAGAAAGAGAGAGAGAGAGAGAGAGAGAGAGAGAGAGAGAGAGAAAAGAGAGAGAGAGAGAGAGAGAGAGAGAGAGAGAGAGGGAGGGGGGGGAGAGAGAGAGAGAGCGCGCAACGAACAGCTGGTGGGTTGCCATGGTGACCAAGGGCGGCGTTAATTGATGGACAGCTGGTGTTTTCAGTCTGCTGCGATAAATACAAGGTCAGCTGGTTGTTAGGCACACACACACACACACACACACACACACACACACACACACACACACACTCACACACACTCACACTCACACTCACACTCACACTCACTCACACTCGGTTTTAGCCACTGGATGAGCTCTCTATGCCCACAGAAGGGTCGGTATTTGGAGGATCGATCGGGAGAATCGATCAGTGGTCCTCGCAGTGTGGAAAAGCTGTGACCGGTGGGAAGTTATCAGTGTCCAACCCTTGCCTGGGTTGATAACTTTTCTGCAGAAGACGGTCTCCTTTTTGTGGTCACATTCGGTGACTTTAAAGGAAGAGAAGAGGGGAGAGGTAGGTTCGTGACCCCAAATTTTGGCGAGTCGGGGAAAGGAAAACCCCAAGGCATTCTTCAATTATGTGAAGAAAAAAATGATGACAGGAGTGAAGGTAGGATTTATTGGAGATAAAGATGGGAAGATGTGCCTGGAGGCTGTGGAAGTGAGTGAGGTCCTCAATGAATACTTCTCTTCCGTATTCACAAATGAGGGGGAACTTGGTGATGGTGAGGACGATATGAGTGAGGTTGATGTTCTGGAGCATGTTGATTTTAAGGGAGAGGAGGTGTTGGAGTAGTTAAAATGCATTAAGACGGATAAGTCCCCGGGGCCTGACGGAATATTCCCCAGGCTGCTACATGAGGCGAGGGAAAAGATTGCTGAGTCTCTGGCTAGGATCTTTATGTCCTCATTGTCCACGGGAATTATACCGGAGGATTGGAGGGAGGCGAATGGTGTCCCCTTGTTCAAAAAAGGTAGTAGGGATAGTCCGAGTAATTATAGACCAGTGAGCCTTACGTCTGTGGTGGGAAAGCTGTTGGAAAAGATTCTTAGAGATAGGATCTATAGGCATTTAGAGAATCATGGCCTGATCAGGGACAGTCAGCATGGCTTTGTGAATGGCAGATCGTGTCTAACAAGCCTGATAGAGTTCTTTGAGGAGGTGACCAGGCATATAGATGAGGGTAGTGCAGTGGATGTGATCGATATGGATTTTAGTAAGGCATTTGACAAGGTTCCACACGGTAGGCTTATTCAGAAAGTCAGAAGGCATGGGATCCAGGGAAGTTGGCCAGGTGGATTCAGAATTGGCTTGCCTGCAGAAGGCAGAGGGTGGTGGTGGAGGGAGTGCATTCAAATTGGAGGATTCTGACTGGTGGTGTCCCACAAGGATCTATTCTGGGACCTGTACTTTTCGTGATTTTTATTGACGACCTGGATGTGGAGGTAGAAGGGTGGGTTGGCAAGTTTGCAGACGACACAAAGGTTGGTGGTGTTATAAATAGTGTTGAGGATTGCCAACGATTGCAGAGAGACATTGACAGGATGCAGAAGTGGGCTGAGAAGTGGCAGATGGAGTTCAACCGAGAGAACTGTGAGGTGGTAGACTTTGGATGGGCAAACTCTAAGGCAGAGTACAAAGTAAATGGCAGGATACTTGGTAGTGTGGAGGAGCAGAGGGATCTGGGGGTACATGTCCACAGATCCCTGAAAGTTGACTCACAGGTGGATAGGGCAGTTAAGAAATCTTATGGAGTGTTAGCTTTCATAAGTCGAGGGATAGAGTTTAAGAGTTGCAATGTAATGATGCAGCACTATAAAACTTTGGTTAGGGCACACTTGGAGTATTGTGTCCAGTTCTGGTCGCCTCACTATAGGAAGGATGTGGAAGCATTGGAAAGAGCACAGAGGAGATTTATCAGGATGCTGCCTAGTTTAGAGAGTATGCTGTATGATCAGAGATTAAGGGAGCTAGGGCTTTACACTTTGGAGAGAAGGGGGATGAGAGGAGACATGATAGAGGTGTACAAGATAATAAGAGGAATAGATAGAGTGGATAGCCAGCGCCTCTTCCCCATGGCACCACTGCTCAATACAACAGGACATGGGTTTAAGGTAAGGGGTGGGAAGTTCAAGGGGGATATTAGAGGAAGGTTTTTAACTCGGAGAGTGGTTGGTGCGTGGAATGCACTGCCTGAGTCAGTGGTGGCGGCAGATACACTCGTGAAGTTTAAAAGACTACTAGACAGGTATATGCAGGAATTTAAGGTGGGGGCTTTAATGGGAGGCAGGGTTTGAGGGTCAACATTGTGGGCTGAAGGGCCTGTACTGTGCTGTACTATTCTATGTTCTATGTTAAAGTTGAATCTGATTAAAACTCGGGAGACCAGCTTCTTATCGTCACCACAGTTTATTGCACATTCTCCTGCAGGAGTTTGAGACCCAGTTGTCAAAGGGAAGGTACGTAAGCACTGCCACCATCTGACAAGTGGACTGACTTAGTCAGGTTACAGCCGTATATTTGTACATAGTAAGCCCCATACATGACTATTGAAAGATGTTATTTAAACTGTTACGCCCACTGAGTCTGTTGGTGCAAAACTTAATTAATTAGTTAAGAGAGTTGGCTAAATCAAGGTTTTAATTACAGATGGATGTATTTTATCAGTCATTCCCTTTGCACGGCCCTGATTTAATTACAGAAAGATGTTCATTCCTGTTCTTATCAGTGAGTCCTCCTCCCTTTACTCAAATGAGGGTACAATGTATAATGTTATCAGCTAATGAGAGTATAATGTATAATGTTATCATCTCTCAGTGTGTCTCTCTGCAAGCCGCAGAGAACTGGTAATGAGCCTGTCTTAGCTAACTGCTGAAGACAGAGTTTACTTCAGTTCAAAAATTCCTATTCAGCCCCAATTATTCTTTTAGCCAGGTTACATATGTTCAAAATGATTCTTTTAATATATTCTCAATTTCGCAGGAGGGTTCAGGTGAAATATTTATGTTCAATATAGAAAGTGGTGTTCCCTGTGTGTATTGCGGTGATGCAAAAGTTGCTGTAGAATTTACAAGTGGGAAGAAGTGGAGTGATGTTTTGAAATCTGACTTTTTAGAGCGTAATATAGCAAGCAAACCACACATGGACAATGTGCAAAAGCTCTGTTGAGAAAATGCTTCACTACCTGTTACAGGCCTGCTACATAGGTTGTGTGAGAGAGCAGATGAACTTGATCGAACCCAGATGAGATCAAAGTTCTTATCGACAGTAATTTGCTAGCTGTTAAGATGAATACCACCATATATAAAATTCACTGTGCACATGTTGTCACTGGGTTAAAAATATGCACGGTACAAGGTTTATATGTACACTGGATATTACTAATAAGAGGGGACAAAACCTCAAGGGAGGGAGGAGAAGATGGCAGCGAGATGCAGCGCGCACGGCCTCTCCGGTGAATGATATCGGTGTTTGTAAGTAGGATGCCATGCGCAATTCTGATTTGATGGAGACAGACGTGAGAAGCACAGAGGAACATCTGGAGAAACTTCTGAAATGCCCGGTTCACTACCGCTGCAACTGTGCGATCGAGAATCTCTGGAGGGGTAGGCCCCAAATCCTCGGCTTTGCCTGTTTCTGGTGGCCGGGGCTGGGGTCGAAGCGTTCGGCAGAGATGTTGCTCGGTGCTCAGTGTCGGAGGGTTGGTCGGAGACCCGAAGTTTTCGGATGGACTCAGAGTCGGACCATGGTCGGTGCTTCCAGGATGCTGCATCACTGGAAGCTCATGGCAGGGAAAGTTTTCTTCCTTCGACCGTCTGCGTCAGATGATGGACTTTCAAGAGACTTTGAGACTTTTATTTATTTTTTTTACCATGCCCATGGTCTGTTCTTTGTCAAGTTACGGTTTGCTTTGCACTGTTGTAACTATATGTTATAATTATGTGTTTTTTTTGTCAGTTTTTCAGTCTTGGTCTGTCCTGTGTTTCTGTGATATCACACTGGAGGAACTTTTTTCCATTTCTTAATGCATGCATTACTAAATGACAATAAAAGAGGACTGCGTGTCCTCATAATCTAATCTAATCTAACATTGGTGGGAAGGTGGGGAGACCTCCAGTGTCCCTGATGCCCTCGCCTACAAGATGTGCATCCAGCTGCAGCTTGTAACCCTGCACTTTAAGGAGTTGGAACTTGAAATGGACGAATTCCAGATCATCCAGAAGATGGAGGGGGTGATGGATATGACGTGAAGAGAAGTGAGTTACACCCAAGATGCAGGACACAGGCAACTGGGTGAGAGTCAGGAAGGGGAATGAGGTTCGATAGCCATCGCAGAGTACTCTTGTTGCTATCCCACACAACAACAGGTGGACCACTTTAGAAAATGTTGGGGGATTACCTGGCAGAGGAAATTCAAAGGGGTGAAAGGGGATTCCTTAGTTAGGGGGACAGAACAAAAGGGGACTGATATCCTAGTGGTAAGGCTTGCTAGTGCTGGTGTGGGGGGAGGGGTGATGTGGTTAAAATAAGTTGTAGGGGGAATGGGAGCCAGAATGACAGAACAGATAGTGGAGAGGGTGATATGAATTGAATTGACTTTATTACATACATCTTTCATATACATGAGGAGTAGAAATCTTTACGTTACATCTCTGTCTAAATGTGCAATGTGTAATTTATTATAAATAGGTTGTACATAGAACAGTCAATATAACGCAGAAATGCAATTGTATCAGCATGAATTAATCAGTCCAATGGCCTGGTAGATGATGATGTCCCGGAGCCTGTTGGTCCTTTTGCTGTGGTCCCTTTTCCTGGCTAGTAGCAGCAGGAACAGTTTGTGGTCGTGCTGAATTGGGTCCCCAATTTCCTTTGGGCCCTTTTTGCACACCTGTCTCTGTAAATGTCCTGAATTGTGGGAAGTTCACATCTACAGATATGCTGGGCTGTCCGCACCACTCTCTGCAGGTTCCTGCGATTATAGGAAGTACAGTTCCCATACCAGGCAGTAATGCAGCCAGTCAGGATGCTCTCAATTGTGTCCCTCTAGAAAGTTCTTTGGATTTGGGACCCCATCCCAAACTTCTTCAGCCATCTGAGGTGAAAGAGGAGCTGTTGTGCTCTTTTCACAACACAGCTGGTATGCACAGAACATGTGAGATACTTGATGATGTTAATCCCGAGGAACTTAAATCTGTTCACCCTCTCAACCCCAGATTCATTGATGTCAATATCGGTTAGCCTGTCTCCATTCCTCCTGTCGTCCACAATCAGTTCCTTTGTTTGTGTGACAATGAGGGAGAGTTTGTTTTCTTGACACCAGTCAGATGCTGTTCAGACCTCAGACAGAGTCAGCAATCAAATGGCTTAGAATGGTGCGATGAATGTGCTGAGCTGAGTATATCACAATGCAAGAAGCATCATAGGAAAGCCAGATGAGCTCAGACAGGGAATTATGATATTGTAGCCATTATTGGGACTTGGTTGCACCCAACAGTCTGATGGATTTAGAGTAACAAATTTGTAGAGAGATCCCGAACCGTGCCAACAAACAAAGGTTGATTTAGTAAGTGATTTTAAACTTGCATTTATTGACTGGGACTCCCACACTGTGAAAGGACTAGATGGAGTAGAGTTTGTCAAATGTGCCTTTATTCAGTACATAGAATTCCTGATGTAGAAGTGTACAATAAACTTCTAGGAAATGATCCAGGCCTGGTGACTGAAATTACACAGATCCCTGAAAGTTGCCTCTCAGATAGATAGGGTAGTTAAGAAAGCTTATGGGGTGTTAGCTTTCATAAGTCGAGGGATAGAGTTTGAGAGTCGCGAGGTAATGATGCAGATCTATAAAACTCTGGTTAAGCCACACTTGGAGTACTATGTCCAGTTCTGGTCGCCTCACTACAGGAAGGATGTGGAAGCATTGGTAAGGGTACAGAGGAGATTTACCAGGATGCTGCCTAGTTTAGAGAGTATGCATTATGATCAGAGATTAAGGCAGCTAGGACTTTACTCTCTGCAGAGAAGGAGAATGAAAGGAGACATAATATAGGGATACAAGATATTAAGAGGAATCGATAGAGTGGACAGCCAGCGCCTCTTCCCCAGGTCACTACAGCTCAATACAATAGGACATGGCTTTAAGGTAAGGCATGGGAAGTTCAAGGGGGATATTACAGGAAGGTTTTTTACTCAGAGAGTGGTTGGTGCGTGGAATGCACTGCCTGACTCATTGGTGGAGGCAGATACACTAGTGAAATTTAAGAGATTACTAGACAGTTATATGGAGTAATTAAAGGTCGTGGTGGGGGGGGGGTTATATGGGAGGCAGGGTTTAAGGGTCGGCACAACATTGTGGGCCGAAGGACCTGTACTGTGCTGTACTGTTCTATAATGCCATGCGATGCAAAATAAATACGGAAAAAGAGAGGTCTGGACCATGGGTTGAGATTCTAAATTGGAGAAAGGTTAAATTTGATGGTATCAGAAAGGATCTGACACTTGTGGTTTGGGACAGGCTGCCAGGAGTACTATGTAAGTGGGAGGCCTTCAGAAGTGACATTTTGAGGGTGTCTAATTTGTATGTTCCTGCCAAAATAAAAGTTAAAAGGTAACTGGTGCAGGGTATCTTGGTTTTCAAGAGATATTGAGACTCCAGATATTTTGTTCCTCTAAATGACTCAGTCTGTTGGATGCGACAAAGACTCATTAATGCTACAATATAATGATTCCACGCTCTGAGATCATCTGAGTTTTTTTTTTTTTAGTCATCTTCTGTTGGTTTCTAAAACCTGTCCAATATATTTTGCTCTTTTGTTGGCCCTCCCTTTGACTTTTATGTTGGCTTTGGCTTCCCATTTCAGCCATGGTTGTCTCCTCCTGCCTTTCCAATGCTTCCACTTCTTTGGGATGTATCGATCACTTCGCTCCCGAATTGCTCCCAGAAACTCCAGCCAATGCTGCTCCGTTGTCACTCCTACCTTCTCCCTTCTAAACAAGTCTGGCCAGCTTCTCTGTCATAGAAACATGGAGAGGTTCAGTACAGAAACAGGCTATTTGGCCCATCTAGTCAATGCCGAAAAACATTCAAGCTGTCTAATGCAACTACCTGCACCAGGACCATCTCCTTCCATACCCCCACCATCCAGGATCCCATCCAAACGTCTTTTAAATGGTGAAACTGAGCTCAAATTCACCACTTGTGCTGACATCTCATTCCACACTCTCTTGACCATTTCAGTAAAGAGCTTTTCCAAATATTACCGTTATATTTTCACCTTCCCCATTTACCCAGGACCTCTGGTTGTCATCCCACTCAACCTCAGTGGAAAAAGCTGCTTGCATTTACCCTATCCGTACCCTCATAATTTTGTATACAGTACTTCTAACAAATCCTCAAAGCGATGTATAATTTCCTTGTTTACGTTTAGAGGCTTTTTTAGGTGTATAAGATGATGAGGGGCATTGATCTTGTGGATAGCCAGAGGTTTCCCCCCCCCCCCCCCGGGCTGAAATGGCTAACACGAGGGGGCATAGTTTTAAGGTGCTTGGAAATAGATATCGAGAGGATGTCAGGGGTAAGTTTTTAACACAGGGAGTGGTGGGTGCGTCAAATACACTGTCAGCTATTTGTGTGAGAGTGTTTCAGTTACTGTGGGGCCGGATACCCATGCAGCTCAGTGGGAACAGGGAATAATACCAATGGAGAGAGTCAAACTGAGCCAGGTCACAGATTGGAGATGGCAGAAATGCCCCATTCCTAATGAGACAGGAAGAGCATCAGAAAATTTCATGGTCAATCCAGATACCGGTACTGTGCCCAGTTAGAAGGTTTCTCTCTCCAATTTGTGTTAAACCTCACTGTAACACTGTGATGTCAGATCACCCCTTGACGACTCAAGTGATATCAGCTGAAATGTTGTCCTACACCAATTGATGGATTTTGTAAATGTTTTCACAGGTTAAAAATGACAAGAAATTTATCTACGGGAATCTCGAACACAACATGGATAATGAAGTAGGTTTTCAAAGCTTGCAGAGCCATTTAGAGTGGGCTGAAAGATGGCAGATAGAGTTTAATGCTGAAAAATGTGAGGTACTACATTTTGGTAGGACGAATCAAAATAGGACGTACATGGTAAATGGTAGGGCACTGAAGAATGCAGTAGAACAGAGGGATCTAGCAATAATGGTGCATAGTTCCCTGAAGAAGGAATCTCATGTCGATAGGGTGGTGAAGACAGCTTTTGGTATGCTGGCCTTTATTAATCAGAGCATTGAGTATAGGAGTTGGGATGTAATGTTGAAATTGTATAAGGCATTGGTATAGCCAAATTTGGAGTATTGTGTACAGTTCTGGTCACCAAATTATAGGAAAGATGTCAACAAAATTGAGACAGTGCAGAGGAGGTTTACTAAAATGTTGCCTGGGTTTCATCTCCTAAGTTACAGAGAAAGGTTGAACAAGTTAGGCCTTTATTCTTTGGAGTGTAGAAGGTTGAGGGGGGACTTGATAGAGGTGTTTAAAATTATGAGGGGGATAGATAGAGTTGACGTGGATAGGCTTTTTCCATTGAGAATGGGAGAGATTCAAACAAGAGGACATGAGTTGAGAGTTAAAGGGCAAAAGTTTAGGGGTAACATGAGGGGGAACTTCTTTACGCAGAGAGTGGTAGCTGTGTGGAACGAGCTTCCAGCAGAAGTGGTTGAAGCAGGTTTGATGTTGTAGTTTAAAGTTAGATTGGATAGATATATGGACAGGAAAGGAATGGAGGGTTATAGGTTGGATGCAGGTCGGTGGGACGAGGCTAGAGTAAGAGCTCAGCACGGACTAGAAGGACCGAGTTGGCCTGTTTCCGTGCTGTAGTTGTTATATGGTTAACATGTCAGTTTTGTGGTCCCTGTCCAGATATTTAAGCAGTGGAACACGGGATTCACTCAATCATCCTTCCTGTTCAGACTGTAGGGAGGCATTCACTCGATCATCTGACTGACTGGCAAATCTGTCATTTTACACAGGGGAGAGGCCATTCATCTGCTCAGACAGTGGGGGTAGATTCAATCGGTCATCTCAACTGAAGTACATCAGCGAGTTCACACTGGGACAAGGCCATTCACCTGTTCTGTGGGTGAGAAGGGATTCAGTCGGGCTTCCCACCTGTGGACACACCAGTCAGTTCACACTGGGCAGAGGCTGGTCATCTGCTGAATTTGTGGGGAAGGATTCACTCAGTCATCTGACCTAATGGCTCCCCAGCGAGTTCACACTGGAGTGAGGCGGCTCACCTGCTCGGACTGTGGGAAGGGATTCATTAAATCATATCAACTGAAGGTACATCAGCGAGTTCACACTGGAGAGAGGCCGTTCACCTGCTCAGACTGTGGGAAGGGATACACTCACTCATCTGATCTGCTGGCATGGCAGCGATTTTACACTGGGGAGAGGCAATTCATGTGCTCAGAATGTGGGAAGTGATTTGCTCGGTCATCTGATCTGCTGGCACACCAGTGAGTTCACACTGGGGAGAGGCTGTTCAGCTGCTCAGACTGTGGGAAGAGATTCTCTCAGCCAAATCAACCAAACGTGCATCATTGAGTTCACACTGGGGAGAGGCCATTCACCTGCTGTGAATGTGGGAAGGGATTCACTCAGTAATCTAACCTTGTGACACACTACCGGGTTCACACTGGGCAGAAAGTTTCAATAAGCTGCATGTTGGATATTTGTCCATTACCGTTGCTGAATGCAATTTTGAGAGTGACTGTCGGTGCTGAACTCTGCAATTATTGCTGCTGCTCACCACACCCAGTTCTGCACCCTGGTCACTGGGCATGGGAGGAGTTTCTTCTGCTGCACATTCACCTTTAATGGGACTGGAGATTAATATTCTGGATCTGAGACAAATAAATCAGTTCTATTTTAAACTCTGTCTCCGGTACTTAGTAAATTTATAACACACCAAGTGTACAGTAGAGAGTCAACTCAGGCTGGCTGGACCCTGCCAGTGATTCAGTTTCTCGACAGTTTGTTTAAATCCTGCCTTGTTGTTCCCCTCTCGCTCTCCCTGTGGTGATGGTTTCCAAACAGTCACCACTCTGTGGGTGAAGAAGTTTCCCTTGAATTTTCTGCAGACTGAAGAAGTCGAGCTGACTGCAGTTCTGTCTGAGATATTATTTAATCTCTGGGCTGAGGAAGAATGACATTGGTCGTTAACCTCCTTATTGACGACTCATTTCCACATTATGGATCATTTCCCCTGCTTCAGAAGGGTTGTTAGAAAACACTACTGTCCTTTAAAGACTGAAATCAGAATGGGAAACCATCAGTTGGATTTTCAATGGAACAGGGTCAGAAACCAGAGGCGGGTCTGCACAGGGCAGAGTTTGGGGCTCTGGACGGTGGTCGGGGTAAGAACGTATGATGAGGAGAAGGGAATCAGAAGCGGGGCATGGCAACGAATGACAGAGTAGCAACATTTGGAAGCTGATTGACAGAGAAAATAATTCGTTTGTCTGACTGATGACACAAACAGTACCTGTTGTGAGGTGCTTCATGGGTCGAGGAACAAGATGTGTTGGGATGGTTTTATCTATTGAGGGAGTTGTTCCTTCTTGTTTATCCCGTAATAATATATCTGAATGGTTATTATGGTTTGTCCTATCTGAAATAATGTATTGATTATCATAGTAGATGGAATACAGTGTAGGGAACTGTATAGTCAGGCACTTTGGGAAAAGAAATAAAAGTGGCAGATATAATACAGTGTAGGGACTGTGGGTCTGCAGTTAGGTACTCGGGTTCCCTCAGCATAATGTTGCACAAACATTATTCGTAAAACACTCTGATACAATATGGGTTGCATTTTGTTGCAGACAAAAATGCCATGTTGGAACTACAAGTAAAGTATATTCCCTCAGTGGTAGAGAAACGCTCAAACACCCCTCGCCATCTGTGAAAACTCTTCCGAGCCCTAAAGCACTCCCTATTTCTATAAACCCTTCCGACCCCCACAGCACTCGCCATCTCTGCAAAACCCTCCACCATCCACCCTGGTGCATTCAGGCGACAGCTGACTCGAGAAAGACACTGCCCGTGGCGGATGGCAGGGCTCATAAAACACCCTCACGCTTTTTGTTTATAAACCTACCGATTTGCTTGGATATCTTGACTAACCCTCCTTGCATCTTGCCTCCTGTGAGAAAAGCTATTTCTTTTCCTCAGTTCCTTCATCTCCGTCACATTTGTTGCCAGGATGAGGTTTTCCTTTCCAGATCGTCAGAGTTGTCCTGCTTCTTCAAAGAATACAGTTTCCCTTCCACCACCATTGATGCCGATCTAACATCTAATTGCTCCATTTCCCGAAAATTCACCTTCACTCCATATCCCAGTCACCTCCACAACTTCTCTTGTCTCCAACAATCAAGCTCATCTTTTACTGAACCCCACCCCAACTCCCGGCTTTCCATAGAGATTTCCTTGTCCACTCGTCTCCCCCCACTGATCTATTTCCTGGAACGTAACCTTGCAAAGCCAGAGAAGTGCTACACGTTCCTATTTACCTCCTCCGTCGGCTCGATTCAGCCTTCCAGGTCAGGCAGCACATCACCTGCGGGTCTGTCGGGTTCATCTACCGTATCCGGCACTTCCAGTGCGACCTTCTGCACCTCAGCGAGACCCGATGTAGATTGGAAAACCTCCTTGTCAAGCACATTCGTTCCGACCGCAATAAAACGTATTTCCCGGTGGCCAGTCCACTCTCGCTTCCCATTCCAACATGCCGGATCATTGTTGGACTGACGCGATGACAGCACTCCCAGGTTGGAGGAGCAGCACCTCATAACACATCTGTGTAGCTTCCAACCTGACAGCATGAACATCGATATCTTTAACTTCTACTCCACATTTTTTTCCACCCACACCCCACCCTCTCGGTTCTGTCTCCCCTCTTACCTCCTCTCTTGCCCATTGCCGATCAGCTCACTCTGGTGCCTCTTTTCCATCCTTTTCTCCCATGGTCGGCTCTCGTCTCCTCTCAGATTCCTTATTTTCAGCCCTTTGCCTATTCTGCCTACCACCTCACTCCTTCTCACTTCACCTCCCCCCTCCCCGCCCACTCACCTTCGCTCTTACCTGGCTTCACCAATCACCTGCCTGCTTGTAATCCTTCTCCTCCACCCAACATCTTATTCCGCATACCCCACCGCTTCCATTTCCGAGGAAGAGTCTTAGCAAGAAATTTCTGCTATGCTTCCCCCCCCCCCCCACTCTCTAGAAGCTATCTGACCTCCTGAGTTCCTCCAACATTTTGTGTATGTTACTCTGCATCTCCAGCATCTCATTGGGTCAGAGTGCAGAGACGACAGCGGGTCTCACTAATGTCGAGGAGGCCATACGGGGAGAACAGAAAACAGCAGATGACCCCGTCTGGCACGAAGCTGAAGAGTTGCCTCACACAGAAGGACTGTTTGGGACCCTGACTAGCGGTAAAGAGAGTAGTTTGGGGCAGGTTTAGTATTTCAGCCACTTGCGGGGTTGGCTTCCAGCTCCCTCCACCCCTCCGTATGTCTGTAAACATCTCCCTATTATGGACAACACTGCCACCTGGTGGTGATTTGCCACAATAACAGGCCCTGGTGATTTCTTCATTCTTCTGCAAAAGGCTAAGGTAACAAATGAGTTGCATTTTTTGCCGATTTGGTCTTGAATGTCCCCAGAACCTGTTCCGTTTTCTCAGACCGAAATGGGTCTGGCGGTGACGAGCGCGGGAATATGGTGGAAACTGAAAATAAATGGTAGGATGAGCTGAAGAATCGGTAGGAGTGGAGTCGCGGGGTACGGTTTTCCTGGGCTGTGTTTTTCTCGGGCTCGAAACCAGATTTACTCTCCCCGCTGCCACGTTCTACAATAATCATTGGTTCTGTAGAGTCAAGATCGAAAACATTGCGACGGCCTCCGAGAAGAGCTTAGATATGTTATTTGTTAGTTAGTTGAATAATTGACGTGAGCGGATATTTCGCTGCGCTGATGAACTGCTGTCTGAACTTGAACTGAGTTACCCCATAAATAAACGTGTTTGTGCAGCAACTTAATATCATCAGCATGTCTCCGGTGTGTTGAAACATGTATTCAGAATCGTTGTAATTATTTTGATCCAGTCCGGCGATGGTGTTATAAAGGAATTCAGCAACACTCACCGACCACAGGATGACGAAGCTTCCGGAGATGGTGAGAAGTAAGATCACAGACCTCCTCCTACTCCCCATCTCCGGGTCACTGCGGTTCTCCGCCTTGCTCTGACCCCTCAGCCCCTTACGGACACGACTAGTCACTAAAATGTGTCTGACTGTCAGAGCGTTGAACAGTATTAACACGAACGGGAGTAATGGCGTTAGGACGGGAGAAAGCCGGTCATATCCCACCCACCCGGGATCCGTATAGTAGCCCGGTATTTCAATACAGTCCCAGGGTGTATTGTCAATCACTTTCACAGGACGATATATAAAGACGAAGGGCACATTGTTAAAACAGAGCAGAACGCCGGTTGTTGTCAGAACCACAGGCGCAGTTTTCCCGGTGCAATATTTTATTTTCCACTTCTGGCAACAAATAGCGACAAACCGATCAAATGTAAAAGTGACGGTGAACCAGACAGAACTTTCTGTTGCTGCCTCTCCCAGGGCAGAGATCACACTGCACACGGGGTGATGTCCAGGAAAGTCCCGGGGAAGTAATAGTAACCGACCCGCCACAATATCACCGCAAACACGATGGTCAGTCGATCCGCCGCTGCCGTGGCCACCAGGTAGCGAGTGGTGCGGGTGGAGAGGCCGCACTTTCCCCGGGACAGGATCACCATCGCCACTAAATTCACTGGGAAGCAACAGAGAGAGCGAGTGAGTTACTGTCTGTCCGCTCCGTGGGGCAGCTGATTCCCGGAGGTTTAAAACGCAGAAGGCGGCGATCACCGGCGCCTCAAAGGTGCCGATGCCGGGAGAAACGTTCCGGTCCGGGGCGCTGACTGCACGGAGAGTAGGGTTCGGGAAGGAGGCCGGGAACGCTTCGGAAAATCAGTGTAAATCTCTGTCCATCAGGTTTCTGACTGATATGCAAAGCCGAGAAAGCCTTGGCAACTTTCTCAGCGACAATGATTCCCGAGATCCGGTCACATCTGTTCACACTGTCCGGTCCCGCTCAGCCCTGCTGTCTCCGACTTTGTCCACGGACAATTTCCAAAGCTCGTTGCGGATTTACTTCCCCCGTTCGCAGGCATCGATCTCCTCCTCGGCTTCCGCCCACACGGGCCCGGCTCGGCTCGCTTATTTTAAATTCTGCAGCTACTCTTCGCCGCGGCTCCTTCACACTCTGTCAGGGGATCGGATCAGAAAGTGTCCATGTTGGTTTCATTTAATATTCTCTCTGACCGGAATTACTGCGGCGTTACTTTAAATGCTCCGGTGCTGATGGTTCCGGAGCGGAGTGTCGCCTGTAACTTACCCCGTCTGACCTGTATCGGACCCCGCTGTGTCGGCTCTGAACTCCCGCTTCACTCCATCGATATCAGGACGTGGAAACAAACCCCGGGAAACAAAAACCCGCAGACACCCTCATTTAATTTATCCAAACTCCCGAAACTCTCAGGATCTAATATACAGTTGGTGTCATTTTCACGATATAAATGTGCATTTTTTTGTCAATAACAGACTGGGGAATGTTGACTTGGTCCCTGAGCCAAACTGTTGACACAGTTTGGGAACAACTGGGCTCCGAGCACCGGTCCCTACAACACCGACTGGGACAACCTGCAGGCCCAAGAAGGGTCTTGTTATTCCAGTGGCCACACATTTTCATTCCACGTCCCATTCCCATTCTGATATGTATGAAGCCATACTCAGGTTGCAGGAACAACACCTTATATTCCGTCTGGGTAGCCTCCAACCCTATGGCATGTATATTGACCCCTCTAATTTACGTTCATGCTCCTCTTCCCTTTCATACCCCATCCCTTATTTATTTTTAAAATATATTTGTTATTTTCCCCCATTGTTCTCTCTCTCTTTTTTCTCCCTCTGTCTCTCTCACTATAACTCCTTGCCTGCCCTCCACCCTTCGGGCTCTCCCCCCCCCCCCCCCTGCTTCTCTCTCCTCAGGCTTCCCGTCCCCTGATCCTCTCCCTTCTCCAGCCTCGTATCCCTTTTGCCAATCAACTTTCCAGCTCTTTGATCCACCCCTCCCCTCCTGTCTTCTCCTGTCATTTCGGAACTCCCCCTCTCCCTCCAATTTCAAATTTCTTACTATCTCTTCTTTCAGTTAGTTCTGACGAAGGGTCTCGACCCGAAACGAGACTATACCTCTTCCTAGAGATGCTGCCTGTCCTGCTGCGTTCCACTAGCATTTGTATGTGTGTTTCTTGTTCCTCCGAAATGTTTTCAGCTGTGAAATTGTTTTTTTATCAGAAATAACCATGGAGACTGAAATTTTCTAAGTTGAAATGTTGTCCTTCACTCGCTGACGTGCGTTGTAAACTTTTAACAGTGTAGAAAAGTCAAAGGATTTGAGTATGGGAACCACAAACACTACAGCCCGTTAGTTCCGCTGTATCTGTCAGTTCACCAGCGCTTGAATGCCGCCGATCCTTGAATGTGGAGGCGGAGATGCTGGAGAAGACAGCGCCCCACTCGCTACAAGGAGAGCCCGATCACGTGTCCATGTCCGTGATCTGATTGGATACATTGCCATGACGTTGATAGCAGTGTGACGTCATTCACTGGCTTTCATTTTGGAAGGGATTCAGTCGGCCATCGCAGATACACCAACAGCTTCGCACTGGGAAGCGGCCGTTCACCTGCTCCGTGTGTGCGAAGAGACTCATTCAGTTAACCCACCTTGTGATGCTCCGGTGAGTTCACAATAAATAGAGGCCACATTTCTGTCCGGAGTGAGCAAAGAGTTTTACTAAACCACCCCGGCTGCTGCAACACCAGCAACTTCACATCAGGGAGGAAATTTTGCCCTGGGAAAAGCCTCTGGCTATCCACACAACCAATGCCTCTCATCATCTTGTACACCTGCATGAATTCCCTGCATGATTGTCTCCAGGCTGAATAAGACAATGATTTCACTGTGGTTTTCACGTTCTTCAGGGCTCCGGACTAAGGCGGTTAAACTCCTCCTTCCCTGCTCTTTTCAACTTTTGGTGTCATTTTCACTAATTTCAAAGGACTGTGCCTCAGACAGTAGGGTTGTTGCAATGCACTGCTAAAGTCTGACAGCAGACTAAAGAGTGAATCTTCGATGGAGCAGAGTCAGAAACCAAAGAGTTACCAGCCTGAGTCAGGACTTTGGGGCTCCAGGAAGAGATGGGAACTAGACTTTACAAGGAGGAGGAGGAAGAGGAATCAGATCAGCAGGATGCGGCTAAAATGAAAGATCAGAAACATTTGGAAACTGGTTGATGGGAAAAATGTGGTTAATTTCTGCAAAATACTGGTGGAAATCAACAGATCAGGCAGTCAATGCGGAGAAGAATAAATGGGCAGCGTTCAGGCCGAGCCCCTTCAGCATGCATTGACTGTGTACTCCTCTGCTTAGTTGCTGCCTGAACTGCAGAGTTCCTCCAGCATTTTGTGTGAATGTGTCCACATCTCCAGCAACAGCAGAATCTCTTGTGTTTTATATCTGCATTTGTAAGAACGTTCTACTTTGGCATTAAACACGCGGAAAGTTTGCTGATATTAATTGTATTTTTTTAAGGGAGTGCTTTCTTCGTTAAAAGAGGTGCTGAGTTTTCTACACACAAAAAAAAACCTGGGGTTTGTACTTGAGCCGGTGCTTGCAGAAACTTTCAACGGCACCGTGATTAACTTGAAAGCTCAGCGTAACAACTTTCGCTGTCGCTGAAGCACCGATCGAATGCGCAGGCGTCAGGGTTTCGGGAAGTCCCGAATATCACGCATGCGCAGTACACAAAAGGCCTCGGATATCGCTGCCGGTGAGTGTTTCTCCGTGAGACCGTTTTCACCACCGACTGAGGGGCAATTGCTGTGAATCCGGACACCATGACCCCGCGATCCCGGAACAGTCCTGTTCTCTTCCCTCTCTCAGCCCCACGATCCCTACCCTGACCCCACGGAGCTTCCGGCTGATGAGGGAATGGGAGCCGATGGATCTCTCAGACAGAGCTGAGCTCCAGCCATCAAAGGGTTAGGAACTCGGAGAAAGGGAACAAAATCTTTTACATCGCCAGTTCTGATAATCACCTTTATTTTACCTCCAATCACAAACAAGAGACATTCTGCAGATGCTGGAAATCCAAGCAACACACACAAAATGCCGGAATTCTGCATTAGTACACTTTTCCACAGATGCTGCCTGGCCTGCTGAGTTCCTCCAGCATTTTGTGTGTGTTGCTTGTTCTACCTCCTCTTGTTCTGGACCTTTCTACCCGTGAGGACATGTTTTGACCTATTCACTCTGTGAAGATAATGATATCAAACACCTTTGTCCTGGGCAACAAATAGCTTTCACATCACAGATGTGCCAGACTCCAATGAGACAGACTACTGCGCCTCCCTTTATATTCATTGGCATTACCATCAATGAGTTCACCTCATTTGGGGGAGGGTTCAGGGGAAATATTTATGTACAATACAGAAACTGGTGTTACCTGTGTGTATTGCAGTGATGCAAAAGTTGCTGGACAATTTGCAAGTGGGAAGAAGTGTAGTGATATGTGGAAATCTGACTTCTTGAAGTGTATTTTAGCAAGAAAACCACATATGGACAATGTGCAAAAGCTCTGGTGAGAAAATCCTTCATTACCCATTACAGGCCTGCTGCATAGGTTGTGTGAGAGTGCAGATGAACTCGATCAAACCTAGAGGAGATCAAAGTTCCTATCGACAGTGATTTCCTAGCTGCTAAAATGAATACCTCTCTGTATAAAATTCACTGTGCACGTGTTGTCACTGGGTGAAAAATGCACAGTACAAGATTTATGTGCACACTGGTTGTTACAAATTACAGGTGACATTGGTGGGAAAGTGGGGAGACCTCCAGTGTCCCTGATGCCTTCACCTACAAGATGTGCATCCAGCTACAGCTTGTAACCCTTCACTCTAAGGAGTTGGAGCTGGAAATCAATGAATTTGGATCATCCGGGAGTTTGGGGGGCTGGGTGATACCTATGACATGAAAAGAGGTGATTTTCACCCAAGGTACAGGACACAGGAAACTGGGTGAGCATCAGGAAGTGGAATGAGTTTAAATAGCCATCGCAGAGTACTCTTGTGGTCATCCCCCACAACAAGAGGTGGACCACTTTAGAAACTGTTGGGGGGATTACCTGGCAGAGGAAAGTCAAAGGGGTGAGAGGGGATTTGTTAGTTAAGGGAACAGAACAAGAGCGGACTAATATCCTAGTGGTAAGGCTTGCTAGTGCTAGTGTGGGGGGAGGGGTGATGTGGTTAACATAAGTTGTAGGGGGAAAGGGAGCCAGAATGACAGAACAAATATTGGAGAGGGTGAATTAAACTGAATTGACTTTATTACATACATCCTTCATATACATGAGGAGTAGAAATCTTTATGTTATGTCTCTGTCTCAATGTGCAATGTGTAATTTATAATAAATAGTTTGTACATAAGACAGTCAATATAACAGAGAAATCAATTAATTAGTCTGATGGCCTGGTGGAAGATGATATTCTGGAGCCTGTTGGTCCTTTTGCTGTGGTACCTTTTCCTGAATGTTAGCAGCAGGAACAGTTTGTGGTTGTGTGATTCAGGTCCCCAATATCCTTTGGGCCCTTTTTACGCACCTGTCTCTGTAAATGTCCTGAATAGAGGGATGTTCACATCTACAGATGCGCTGGGCTGTCCACACTGCTCTCTGCAGGTTCCTGCGAATAAGGGAAGTACAGTTCCCATACCAGGCAGTGATGCAGCCAGTCAGGATGCTCTCAATTGTGTCCGTGTAGAATGTTCTTGGGATTTGGGGCTCCACCACAAATTTCTTCATCCATCTGAGGTGAAAGAGGTGCTGTTGTGCTTTTTTCACAACACAGCCAGTATGTACAGACCATGTGAGATCCTTGGTGATGTTTATGCCAAGGAACTTAAAGCTGTTCACCCTCTCAACCACTGATCCATTGATGTCAATCGGGGTTAGCCTGTCTCCATTCCTCCTGTTGTCCACAATCAGCTCCTTTGTTTTTGTGACAATCAGGGAGAGTTTATTTTCTTGACGCCAGTCAGATGTTGTTCAGACCTCACATAGAGTGAGCAATCAAATGTTCGAGCATGGTGCGATGAATGTGCAGAGCTGTGTATATCACAATGCATGAAGCATTGTACGAAATCCAGAGGAGCACAGGACAGGGATTTCTGATATTGTAGCCATTATTGGGACTTGGTTGCATGCAACAGTCTGAGGGATTTAGAGGAACAAATTTGTAGAGAGATCGCAGACCATGCCAAGAAACGAAGGTTGAGTCAGTAAGTGATTTTAACTTTACATATATTGACTGGGACTCCCATACTGTCAAAGGACTAGACGGGGTAGAGTTTGTCAAATGTGCCCTTAGTCAGTATGTAGAATTCCTGATGTAGAAGTGTGCAATGAGCTGTTAGGAAATGATCCAGGGCTGGTGACAGAAGTTAGTGATCATAATGCCATGAAATTCAAAGTAAAGATAAAAAAAATAAAGGTCTGGACCATGGGTTGAGGTTCTAAATTGCAGAAAGGTCAATCTTGATCGTATCAGAAAGGATCTGACAAGTGTGGATTGGAACAGGCTGTTTTCTGGCAAAGGAGTACTTGGTAAGTGGGAGGCCTTCAGAAGTGAAATTTTGAGGGTGTAGAGTTTGTATGAGCCTGCCAAAATAAAAGTTGAAAGGTAACTGGTGCAGGGAACCTTGGTTTTCAAGAGATATTGAGGCTCGGGATATTTTGTTCCTCAAAATGCCTCAGACTGTTGGGTGCTACCAAAACTCATTAATCAATATCATAATTCCATGCCCTGAGCCCATCTGACTTTTCTTTAGTCATCTGCTGTAGGTTTCTAAAAGCTTCCCAATAGTTTTTGCTCTATATTTTGCCATCCCTTTGGCTTTTCTGTTGGGTTCAGCATCTCATTTCAGCCACGGTTGTGTCCTCCTGCCTTTCCAATGCTTCTTTTGGATGTATCGATCACTCAGCTCCCGAATTGCTCCCAGAAATTCCAGCCATTGCCGCTCCGTTGTCACTCCTACCTCTACCCTTCCAAACAAGTTTGGCCAGCTTCTCTGTCATAGAAACATGGAGAAGTTCTGTTCGGAAACAGGCTATTTGGCCCATTTAGTCAATGCCAAAAAAACATTTAAGTTGTCTAATGCAGCTACCTGCACCGGGACCATTGCCCTCCATACCCCTACCATCCAGACCCCCATCTGAACTTCTTTGAAATGGTGAAGCTGACCTCATATTCACCACTTGAGCTGACATCTCATTCCACACACTCACGACCATTTCAGCGAAGAGCTTTTCCACCTGTTCCTGTTAAATTTTCACCTTCCCCACTACCCCACAACTTCTGGTTGTCATCCCACCGACCTCATTGGAAAAGGTTGCTTGCATTTACCCTATCTATACCCTCATAATTGTGTATACTTCCAACAAATCCTCAAAGCAATGTATAATTTCCTTGTTTATGTTCAGAGCCTTATTCAGATGTATAAGATGATGAGGGGCATTGATCGTGTGGATAGCCAGAGGTCCTCTCCCAGGGCTGAAATGGCTAACACGAGGGGCCATAGTTTTAAGGTGCTTGGAGATAGATACCGAGGGGCTGTCAGGTGTAGGTTTTTTACACAGAGAGTGGTGGTAGCGTGGAATGCACTGCTGGCTATTTGTGTGACAGGGTTTCAGTAACTGTGGGGCCAGGTCACAGATTGGAGATGGCAGAAATTCCCCATTCATATAGAGACAGAAAGAGCATCAGAGAATTTGATGATCATTCCAGGTACCAGCACTGTGCCCAGTTAGATGATGATCTCTCCTTCCAACTTGGGTTGAACTTCACTGTAACAGTGTGATGCCAGGTCACACCTTGACAACTCAAGTGATCTCATCTGAAATGTCGTCCTTCACCCATTGATGGATTTTGTAAATCTATTTACAGGTTAAAACTGACAAGGAATTTGTCTACGGGAATGTTGAACACAACACACCAGATTTGTTGTCTCTGTCCAGATATTTAAGAAGTGGAGCAAGGGATTCACTCGATCATCCTTCCTGCTCAGACTGTGGGGAGGGATTCACTCGCTCATCTGACCGACTGGCACGCCCGTCATCTTACACGGGTGAGTTCCCACTCATCTGCTCAGACAGCAGGAATGGATTCACTCGGTCATCTCAACTGAAGGTACATCAGCAAGTTCACACTGGGCAAGGCCATTCACCTGTTCTGTGTGTGAGAAGGGATTCAGTCGGTCTTCCCACCTGTGGACACACCAGTCAGTTCTCACTGGGCAGAGGCTGGTCATCTGCTGAATTTGTGGTGAAGGATTCACTCGGTCATCTGACATAATGGCTCACCAGCGAGTTCACACCGGGGAGGGACCGTTCACCTGCTCGGACTGTGGGAAGGGATTCACTTGCTCATCTAAACTGAAGGTACATCAGTCAGTTCACAGTGGAGAGAGGCCGTTCGCCTGCTCAGACTGTGGGAAGGGATTCACTCGGTCGTCTCAACTGAAGATACATCAAAGAGTTCACACTGTAGAGAGGCCATTCACCTGCTCAGTCTGTGGGAAGACATTTGCTCGGTCATGTCAACTGAAGGCACATCAGAGAGTTCACACTGGAGAGAGGCCATTTACCTGCTCAGACTGTGGGAAAAGATTCACTCAGTCATCCACCCTAATATCTCACCAGCGAGTTCACACTGGGGAGCGGCTGTTCACCTGCTCGGACTGTGGGAAAGGATTCACTTCATCATATCAACTGAAGGTACATCAGCGAGTTCACACTGGGGAGAGACCGTTCATCTGCTCAGAGTGTGGGAAAGGATTCAGTCAGTCATCCAACCTACAAGCACACTGGTCAGTTCACACAGGGGAGAGGCCATTCACCTGCTCAGTGTGTGGGAAGAGATTCACTCGGTCATCTAAACTGAAGGTACATCAGCGAGTTCACACTGGAGAGAGGCCATTCACCTGCTCAGACTGTGGGAAGGGATTCACTCAGTCATCCACCCTAATGGCGCACCAGCGAGTTCACACCGGGGAGTGGCCGTTCACCTGCATGGAATGTGGGAAGGGATTCACTTCATCATCTCAACTGAAGGAACATCAGCGAGTTCACACTGGGGAGAAGCCATTCACTTGCTCAGAGTGTGGGAAAGGATTCACTCAGTCATCCCACCTACAAGCACACCAGTCAGTTCACACTGGGGAGAGGCCGTTCACCTGCTCAGACTGTGGGAAGAGATTTACTTGGTCATCTCAACTGCAGAGACACCAGCAAGTTCACACTGGGTAGAGGCCGTTCCCCTGCTGTGAATGTGGGAAAGGATTCACTCAGTCATCTAACCTTGTGTAACTCTCACTTCAGCTAGCAGCTTAATATAGGGGGTGATAGCCCCCCAGCCGAGCCAAACTTAAGAAATCTCGTTTGGGAGGATGCTGCGTGATCTGTCCCCTGTTACCATCAGTACCCTGAAATAACAAACAGTACACAATATGTGATTAAACAATTAAGCTTTATAATTCTTACTTTGACTATATGGTTAGTGAAGAACAAAAAGGGCCCACTCTCTCCATTCGCATCTTCGCATCTCTCCCTGGCAAAAGACCACAAAAATCTCTCTTTCAGACTCACAAGAAAGAACATTTCACTCATTGGATTGCTCCGCACGCCAAAACCCTGTTATCTCTAGTCGTAACCTAAACATTGCTGCTACAGAGAAACCATTACCTCAGCAGTGAAACACTGCACCGAGGCCGTTACATTAGCAGTGAAACGTTACAGTGTGTTACACTTGTGACATACTGCTGGGTTCACACTGGGGAGAAAGTTTCAATAAGCTGCATGCTGGATATTTGTCCATCACCATTGCTGAATGCAATTTCGAGACTGACTGTCGGTGCTGAACTCTGTAATTATTACTGCTGCTCACCACGAAAGTTTGAACAAACATGTGACATAAAATATACTGAGCTGAAAATGTGTTGAATAATTTATCCATGTCTTGATCGTTGTTCATCTGCACAAAAACTACAGCTGTCATTTAAATTGTTGTAGCGAACTATAAATTTATTAAAAGCTTTTTATTATTGTCAGATTTATCGAGATAGGGAATGCATCATATTTAGCATGTCATTATTTTATTACCACAGTGTTCTGACAGACGACAACATATTAGGCCAAATAATGCAGAATTTCAGATCGAAAATACACCTCATTGTACTCCGGTAAATCCAATCGTCAGCTGAAGCTCTGAAAGAAATAGTCCTTCAAATCTGTCTGCATTTTAGTCAGGTTGCTGTACTTTCTTCTCGATGAGAGAGGAGACAAGTGAGAATGGTTGAAGTCGGTGTTGGATTTGATTTGAAGTATTTCCCAGGCAACGAGAAGGTAACATGGGCTCCATTAGGTGGCGTTGATTTCCATTAGTGAGGAGCTGCGACCACCTGCGCTCTTGCGATCTCAGGCACAGCCGCTGCCGCAGCAGGATTGCACGCTTCAAGGGTGCATCGATCAGACTTTCAAATAAGTGTAACGGCAATAGATGGGTATACTTTAAAAATAGTAAATTTAAATATCAGATGCAAAGTATAATTGGCAGCAAACTTTACAGTAAAATCCAAATTATTCTTGCTTGCAATTCCAGAACGGTGAAAGCTTACAGCATTACTGACCCAGAGACATTTTTGTACGTAGACCGTGAAATTAGGAATGATGCCCTGCCTGGTGACTTTTCCAGAAAGTTGATTACATTGAAATGGATTTGTAGCATATGCAGACTTCCTTGTTTTTTTTTTTCCTGAAATGAAACAATATCTCCAGATTCACAGTGTGGAAAAATGCTTACCTTGCAGTTCTGGAGAGGATGGCGTACTTTTATAACAGATTAGCGATTTGAAAACTGAATCGCTTAGCGTTTGAAACTGAATGGTTGCCTTGCATCTTACGGTTGCAAAACGTTGAACATATTACAGGAATAGCAGAAGCACGATGAAGCCAGATGGAGAATTTTAGACTTTCGTTGGCCTCAGACACAGGAACAGAGAATTGGGCTATTGTAAATGTGGTATCTGTATTCAAAAGCAGCAATGAGGAAAAGCCTGATACTTCTTGGTCGGGAAGTTTAAAAGTTTGTGTTAGACAATAGATTGCAAAAAGAAAAGAACGACAACATCAACAACATTTTCCAGGACTGACTATCGTATTGCGTATGCGTGTATTATATATGAGCAGTACATCGTTTGAAAAACATGACGTGAAAGTAACTTGGATGAAATCAAACGAACAACAAAAGTTTATTTTCTCATTTTAAATCAAAAGAAAGAGTATAATGGATTGTTCTTGAATCAAATATGTAATGTATGACCGAAACGTCCAGAGTTAATAGCTTAATTGAAGCAACTTTTTTTGTGTGTTCGA
The DNA here is from genome assembly GCF_030028105.1 of Mobula birostris. Taxonomy (NCBI): domain Eukaryota; kingdom Metazoa; phylum Chordata; class Chondrichthyes; order Myliobatiformes; family Myliobatidae; genus Mobula; species Mobula birostris. The sequence goes on from NC_092382.1 coordinate 78,527,740, forward strand.
AGCATGATGACGCAACGTGTGTAAGGGTACAGTTGCAAAGTGTTAAATATATGGTATATTTGTGATCATTCATACTCTGTGAATTTGCATTCCGGCCTCAGAACATTACATACTTATCTTGTTCTGATTTATCCTTATTTTATTTTATTTACTGAATTAAAAATAAATATCCTGAATGGTGGTACAACGTCGGTGTCAGAACTGATACAATGTTCAAACTGAAGGCAGAGTAAGTACATTCGTTTGTTTTTTAATGAAGAAGTGTAGTATGTCACCCACATCACTTGATAGTTTCACATATATTGCTAGCAATGAGGGACATTTCCCGGAAAATAGATTATTTTATCAGTGGTATTGATTCTAAGCAGGTTTATAATTTGGTGTAAAAATTGTGCTTTCAAATATCAAAACTGAAACATGATAGTAGACAAGGAGACAAACGAGTCTCAGTTGGAAACTACAAAATAAATAAACAAGATCACAAATTTAGGAGAAAGAGCCATACATTTTTTTTCAAAGGAATTCAAACCTAACAGACTGAGCTGAACGAGCATTTCGGGAGTACAGGCGGCGACAATTATGCGGAGCAGGAGCTGATGATCCCAAATCGGAAAAAAACAAAGATTACAGTTGAGGCCAGTTCATTGGCTATATTTAAGAGGGAGTTAGATATGGCCCTTGTGGCTATGGGGTCAGGGGGTATGGGGGGAAGGCTGGGGCGGGGATCTGAGTTGGATGATCAGCCATGATCATAATAAATGGCGGTGCAGGCTCGAAGGGCCGAATGGCCTACTCCTGCACCTATTTTCTATGTTTCTATGTTTCTATTACATTGGTATCAAGAGGACCGCCTGGCCAGCGTAGCCTCTTTTTCCCGGATGTTTCCTTTCCTATTATTTGATTATTTGTTAAGGGGATTGGAAACCTGGCGGGTGCCGGCACACCGATTTACTCTACGTCTTCAGCACGGCTGCTTTAGACAATATGAACCCTCGTAAGTTTTTGTTTTGTGTGATTCGCCACGTCAGCAAACACCTCTTTAGTCATTTCCATAGATCGGACTGTTTTGGCCATAGACATCTGGCAAGCTATGACCCACTATTTTATTCCAGCGTGGATCAAGTGACAGATTTTGTTTAAAGTTGGTAGTGGAGAAAGCTGACGTCAGAAGCAAAGAAAGTCTGAATGTCAGTGTTAAAGAATTGAAGTGTGATAAGATCAGGGAGCTGACAATCAACCACGTGACTGTGAGGATCGAACATTCAAACTAAAACTCAGTTGTTTTTTTTTCTCTCGAATGTAGTGGACACAAAATTGTGAGCACTGAAAGTGCAGTAGCCTAGGTCGGCAGGTTTGCAATTCAATTTCCGTGTCATGTCCTTATATCAGAATGAAGGTCGACACCTCATGCTAATTTATGCTGAAACTTACTCTTCCAGTAAGCCAATGCTTTCCGTATTAGATTCAGCTGACAGAAAGAAATGATTTCACCACTGAACACAGTTTTAAGCTTCTGTGAGAAGGACCTCTTCCTCCCCCGCTTCAAGGGGAGAATTGCGTATTCTCTGCTGCTAACTGAAATGTTCATTTCCTGCTGCAATGTAATCAAGTGCCATATATTTCTATTGTAAGATCTATAACCGAGGCAATTCCGGGAGTGAAACAGACAGCCTAATGACCGTATATCACTGGTAGGCGGTGACCAACTCAACGGAGACGAGATATGGCCAAAATTAACAATAACAACCATGAAACTGAGAGCTGAGTGTGGTTGGAAACAACAGTCAATGACCTCAAATCGTCATTTCTTTATCTTTGAGATTTAGCAACTTCTTGTCAAGCTATCCATACCTCATTAGAATTGGGATTTAACTTGACTGAATTCATGTTTATTTTTACCGCAGCTGTTGGAGGACACGTTAGCCTTGTGTAGTATTATAGAGCGGGAATAAATGAATGACCGTGGAGATTCATCGCTCAGAGTTTTTTCAGCGAGATCGCACGCAGCTGGAAGACAGGCTGAATATCACACAGCATGCTTGCAACATTTTACTATGTGAGAAAGACATATTTCATGATCATTGCAGTTATTGGTACCTGGTAAGAGCCTAGGCGAACTAACATTTGGTCTCCATTGTGAGAAGTTTCTGGGCTCATTCAGTTACCGACAATGTTGTGACGCCGTTGTAGCAGTGAATGTAGTTGCAGTTTAACACGTAGCCTTCGCTGAAATACGCCGACAGTTGAAACAGATGTAGAGTGGAAACTCGGGGTGATGGGTTCATTTTGTGGATTCATAACAGACAACTTTGATTTTTCGATGCAAAACCGCTATCAAAGTAAATTCTTATAATCCAGAACGCTCGCCACCTTTACGTATTAATCACTGTTATTTTGTATCCATAATGCAACATGTTTTAAGTTCAAATTTAAAGGTATTGCATTGTGCTTTAAGGAATTGCTGCAATTTTGAAGGAAATGTACGAAGCGAATCACCGGTGAGATCCGGGGAGAGCGGTTGACATCGCTTGTGAACCATCGGGAGTTTCGAAAATTCAAATGAGGGCCTGTGTATATTTTAGAGTGGCAGTCCCCCGCCCTTCTCCCTCCTCACCCCCTCCCCCAACCCCACTCCATCACACACACGCACGTCCCGTTAGTCTCCAGTCCGTTCTGGAGTTGCTGCCGATGTTCAGTGCACCCTGGAGACGGCCCGTACTTGAGCTCGGGCAGAGTTAACAAGGGAGCGTCTCCTCCCTTAGCGAAGATCCGGCCCCAGTCGTGGTGGCCTACAGCCTGGAACAGCCCCTGCCCTTTCGCTCCCATCCACTGCTTCATCAATATGGAGCACGGTATAGCCTCACTTCTATTCCAGGACCCAAAGCACCCTAACCTCTCGGACGTACCGCGGGCTGCTGTTCCAGGCGCTAAGGAATCTGAAGGAGCGGGAGCCTCCTGGGACTGTGTACAAAGGGGCCTCGCTCTCCTTCCAGGCCCATCAGGAGTAGCCGTTGTTTGGGGCGTTTTTCTCGGCCTCGGCTTCTCGAGAAGTGGTGGAAGCTTTACCGAAGGGATTGGGACCTTCCGGACGGACAGAGGGGTCGCGGTAGGCTCTCCCTCCCGCTTCTCCAGCGAGTGGGAGATACTGATAAGCCATTCTGAGGCGTTCGGAGTTGATTGGGTCCTGAGAACAGGGGCCGCGGGGTGGGGTGGGAGCGTTGGACATTTCCCGCAAGTCGGACTGATCAATGAGGCACGCAGTGGAAGGGGGTGCGGGAATCCAGGTTTCCCGGCAGTCGTGGAACCTGCGGTGTTCCTGAACTGAGGATTCAGTGATCTTGAGCTCAGAAGAAGTGTAGCATGAGAGCGCGAGAATATGGATTAGGGCACTGAGGCGCCGCTCCTGGCTGTATGGCCTTAATCTAGCTCGATAGACCACTCTAACTATTTATGGAATAACACAATTCGAGGACTTCAGTAATAAATATGTACTGTATATATATTTAAGTGGCATTCACTTTGTTCCAGCAGCCTCTCTTCGTAAACAAGGAACACACACTAATTCCACAGCTCCGTGCCAGTCTCAAAGTAATCGCACTACGCAACTATTTCCACACACTCCGTTAGTCCCCAAACACATACTGCCCTGTTCATTTCCTACAGCCCCGTGTCAATCCCCAAACCAAGCTTCCTGCCCCGCTTACACCTCAAAGCCCTGTGTCAGTCCACAAATTAATCTCACTGCTCTGTTCACTCCCATCAGCCCTGTGTCAGTCTCGAAAGTTATTAATTGAGGGAAGTGGATAACGATGCCATTAGACTGGAACCTTGGAGCAACAAATCGGGAAGGGGTATGCTCTGTGAAATGCACAACGGAAGTATGGACGTGTTTTAGTCAGCACTTGCATGGGGTTCTGGATATATTTGTCTTTTGAGGCAGAGAAAGGATGGCTATTCGAAGGAGCCATGGTTGACAAAAGATGTCTAACATCTAGCCAAGAGGAAGAAAGAAGCTGACTTAAGGTTTATGAAGTAAGGGTCTGACAGGGCGATAGATAACTACAAAGTAGATAGGAAGGAAGTGGAGAAATGAATTAGGAAAGACAGAAAGGTCTTCAGAATGTCTTTGTGAGAAAAACCCCAAGGCGTGCTAAACGTGTGTGAAGAACAGAATGACTAGAGCGAGGGTAGGACTGGGAGGGATAGAAGACGAAACATGCACCTGGAGTCGGGGCAGGGTGGGGGGGGGGGGGGTAGGATAGTTCCTTAATGAAGATGTTACTTCAATATTCACCAGTCAGAGGGATCTTGCCGCTTATGAGGACAGCATTAACTGGGCAGATCTGCTGGAACATGTCGAGATTAACAGAGAGGATGCGCAAGGGACTTTTGAAAAACATTAGGATAGATAAGTCCACTTGTGTGGTCAGGATAACCCCAGGTTACTGCGGGAAGCGGGTGAAGAGATCTTCGCACCTTGGCAATGATCTTCGTGTTATTATTCACTGCAGAATTAGTGCCAGGAAATTAGAGCATGGAAAGTATTATTCCTTTTGTTCATGGAAGTGAGTAGGGGATGCCTCTGAAGATTATAGTCCAGTGAGTCTTACTTCACTGTTGAAGATGCTTCTTAGAGATAGGACTTATGAAAACCTCTCGAAGCCGAGCTGATTGGGGAAGGTTAGTTTGGCGTTGTGAGGGGCAGATCAAGTCTCACGAGTCTGGTTGACGATGTGACAAATAGTCATAGTCATACCTTATTGACCCCGGGGGAAATTGGTTATCGTTACAGTTGCACCATAAATAATAAATAGTAATAGAACCATAAATAGTTAAATAGTAATAATTATGCCAGTAAATTATGAAATAAGTCCAGGACCAACCTATTGGCTCAGGGTGTCTGACCCTCTAAGGGAGGAGTTGTAAAGTTTGATGGCCACAGGCAGGAATGACTTCCTATGACGCTCAGTGCTGCATCTCGGTGGAATGAGTCTCTGGCTGAATGTACTCCTGTGCCCACCCAGTACATTATGTAGTGGATGGGAGACATTGACCAAGATGGCATGCAACTTAGACAGCATCCTCTTTTCAGATACCACCGTCAGAGAGTCCAGTTCCATCCCTACAACATCACTGGCCTTACGAGTTTGTTGATTCTGTTGGTGTCTGCTACCCTCAGCCTGCTGCCCCAGCACACAACAGCAAACATGATAGCACTGGCCACCACAGACTCGTAAAACATCCTCAGCATCGCCCGGCAGACGTTAAAGGACCTCAGTCTCCGTAGGAAATAGAGACCGCTCTGACCCTTCTTGTAGACAGTCTCAGTGTTCTTTGACCAGTCCAGTTTATTGTCAATTCGTATCCCCAGGTATCTGTAATCCTCCACCATGTCCACACTGACCCCGTGGATGGAAACAGGGGTCACCAGTACCTTAGCTCTCGTCAGGTCTACCACCAGCTCCTTAGTCTTTTTCACATTAAGCTGCAGATAATTCTGCTCACACCATGTGACAAAGTTTCCTACCGTAGCCCTGTACTCAACCTCATCTCCCTTGCTGATGCATCCAACTATGGCAGAGTCATCAGAAAACTTCTGAAGATGACAAGACTCTGTGCAGTAGTTGAAGTCCGACGTGTAAATGGTGAAGAGAAAGGGAGACAAGACAGTCTCCTGTGGAGCCCCAGTGCTGCTGATCACTCTGTCGGACACACAGTGTTGCAAGCACACGTACTGTGCGCATGCGCCGGTCGTGTATGCAGCCTGTTACAGTTGCTCCGTAGTGTCTTACTTTTGAACTTTTGAACTCAGTTATTTGTTGTACTTTTTTCTGACATTAACACGTTGAAGCTGCACCCTCACTAGCACGCTGGACATTGATAAAGGTGGAGAAGCTCATCTGCTATAAATGGACTTCAGTAAAGCAGTTGATAAGGTTCACCATGATGGTCTCCTTCAGAAAGTAAGTAAGCATGTTATCCAGGTAAAGCTTGCTGGTGGATTTGGGATTGACTTGTCCATGGAAGGCAGAAGACGGCATTTTCTCGCTAGAGGTTCTCGCTGTTGACCGGTGGTGTTCGGTGTGGTTCCGTTCCGGGATCCCCTTGTATTAGGGCTTTTTATATAAATGATTTGGATGAGGAAGAAGGGAAGAGTTTGTATCTTTGTAGATGACATGGGGCTTGTTGGAGTTATGGATAGTGTAGAATATTATCCTAGACTACGGCGTCAGGATGCAGAACTGATCTGAGAAATTGCAGATGGACTTCAGCCTCGAATGGTGTGAAGAAATTCACTCTAGAAGGACGAATTTTAAGGCAGAATGCAGGGCTAATGTTCAGATTGTCCGCAGTGTCAAGGAGCAGAGGCATAACGGTCCAAATCCATAGATCCCTCAATGTTTCTTCATAAATTAGAGTAGTTAAAAAGGCATATGCGGTGTCGGACTTCATTAGTCAGGGTCTTGAGTTCAAGAGCGACGAGATAATGATGTAAATCTAAAATCCCTGTTTAGACCACACTTGGAAAATAGTGTTTAGTTCTGAGCGCCTCATTGTAGGAACTATGCGGAAGCTTCAGTGAGGTTGCAGAGGAGGTTTACCAGGAGGGTGCCTGGTGTACAGAGCACATCGTATGAGGACAGGTTGAGCAAGCAAGAGCTTTTCACTTTAGAGTGGAGGATGAGAACTGACTTGATAGGGGTGTACAAGATGAAATGCAGAGGAGAACAAGTGGATAACCAGAGACTTTTCTCCAGGGTGGAGACGGCTGGGATGATCGGGCATAATTTTAAGGTGATTGGAGAATAATAGGGGGAATGCCAGAGGTAAGTCTTTGTACATAGAGATTGAAGAGAGCGTGGAATGATCTGCACTACGTTTATCTCTCATCCACGTGCCTATCAAATTTGATGAACACTGAGGCAGATTAAGACCGATGTAAAAGCAATCGGGTTGCTGTCATGGGGAATTTTGACTTCCCCACTAGCAACTGGTTTTTTCTTAGTGCTGCTGATATAGATGTGCCAGCGTTTGTCAGGTACATGCAGAACAGTTTCTTAAACCAGTATTCAGATAACCTAACAAGACGGGGAGCTTGTTCAGAGGAAGCAGGTTCATGGGTCTGGTAAGTGTGATAGAAGACACTGATTATGAATAAGCACATTAATTATTTAATTTAAACATCCTTTAAATTTGAAGAAATCTGGCGACTTTTCATTCAATATTTTCATCTGATCTGATTCTCTTCCAGCTAATTTTTCAGAACCTTGGATTTGATCAGCGAGTCTCTCTTTTTTCAGTTTTTCTCTCAGGCTGGAGAATCCTGGTCTTTTTTTTTCTGTTTTGGATAGTGCTTTTTTTTTTTGCTTTCTTTTAATATAAACTTTCTAATAGTCCTTCCTTTCTTCATAAATTGATAAGAGAATGAGTTTACATTCTTTTTTTCTGTATTATACATTCTGTATCAAATTTATACTTTGTAGATCAACACTATGTGTGATTCTGATATTGTTTATTTTACCTTTTGTATGTACTGTTATTGACATATTGTCAGAGATATTCTCCTCCTGTTTGTATACACACTTCTTTTTTTCAAAAACCAATAAAAGGAATGAAAAAAGAAAGAATTATTTATTTACAAACAGTAAAAGGTTCTATCAAATACCTATCTCCCCGCCTCCCCACACAAGTTACACAAGCTACAAAACTATATTCCACAAACAGATACTTTGCCAGGAACGCGCATGGGCCCTTCGATATCTGCAGCAGATTTTCAGTGTTACTTCAGTGTCGACGCTGAGGATGAAAGAGGAGCGAGCCTGCCATACCTGATGTTCTTATATCCCTGAGATACCCGAAGTCGGACACCGGTGCCGTGGCATACAAGGCAACCAATGGCAAGCTGCTACTGCATCATTCATGCGGGCCAATCGATGACCAGCATCTACAGAAAACGTGTAAACTAAGTCCTCACATGACAGAGCTGTAGAGAACCTGGTGAGTAATGAGCCTGGCCAGGTGATAAACATTTCACTGAGTAAGCAGTTCAGAAACAGTGAACACAACACCTTAAGGTTTAACATAGCTACAGATCTCTTCCTGTTTACCCAGTATACCTTGGACTTTAGATACAACACTGAGTCCTGCTATCTGCAGAAATTTTCTGTGGGCTCAGTATTATTTGGGTGTATAAGGGGAGGATGGGAAGATGAATACAGGGTCCTGGTGGAGGACTTTGTCAAATGGTGCAAGGCAAATCATCTGCAGCTCCACGTCAGTATGTCAAAGGAGATGGTGATGGAATTTATGAAAACCAAGTCTGTACTGCTCCCTGTTACTACAGCTGATGAGGACGTGGATGTGGTGAGGACCTACAAGAAACTTGGGGTCGACAGATGTGAGTGGAGCACCAACACAGAGGCTGTGTTCAAGGAGCGACAGAGTTGCCTCTACTTCCTAATGAGGCAGTGGCCCTTTGGAGTATGCAGACCTCTCCTTCACATGATCTACCAATCTGTTGTCGCCAGTGCAATGTTCTATGCGGTGGTGTGCTGGGGCAATGACGTCAACACTGTGATGCCAACAAACTGATGAGAAAGTCTGGTTCTATGGTAGGAGGTAAACTGGAAACACTGGAGGCTGTGGTAGGACAAAGGACCCTCCGGATAATCAATTCTGAACAATGTTTCCCACACTCTGCACGCCACCTTGGCTGAACAGAGGAGCACTTTCAGTAATAGACTAAGTCAACCGCGCTGCTCCAAAAAGCGCTATAGAACGTCACTAAAATGAGTCAACCAGTAGCCGGGGAAGTGATGCCGCTTTCCTGTTAGACTGTTATTAACCTCGGTTAAGCAGAGTTCTGTTTACCAGACCCTGCTATCGCCAACACCCTGTACAATACTTCTATCACTTCTTATCTGGATGGTGCGAACTTGGAAATCTTGTAAGGTTTGACTTGTAAATTTGGACATCTTATTTTTAAGGTTTTGTTCTTTCTTACTTCTCTGCTAATATTTGTATATCTGTACACTTGTACTGTTACTGTGGCACTGAAATGTCCTATCTGTCTCTCTCTAAGGATATGCATGGCCCTGACCAGCCTATTGGCTCAGGGTGTCTGACCCTCCAAGGGAGGAGTTGTAAAGTTTGATGGCCACAGGCAGGAATGACTTCCTATGACGCTCTGTGCTGCATCTCGGTGGAATGAGTCTCTGGCTGAATGTACTCCTGTGCCCACCCAGTACATTATGTAGAGGATGGGAAACATTGACTAAGATGGCATGCAACTTGGACAGCATCCTCTTTTCAGACACCACCGTCAGAGAGTCCAGTTCCATCCCCACAACATCACTGGCATTATGAATGAGTTTGTTGATTCTGTTGCTGTCTGCTACCCTCAGCCTGCTGCCCCAGCACACAACAGCAAATAGTCTCCTCAGGAAATAGAGTACCTTAGCTCTCGTCAGGTCTACCACCAGCTCCTTAGTCTTTTTCACATTAAGCTGCAGATAATTCTGCTCACACCATGTGACAAAGTTTCCTACCGTAGCCCTGTACTCAGCCTCATCTCCCCGCTGATGCATCCAACTATGGCAGAGTCATCAGAAAACTTCTGAAGATGACAAGACTCTGTGCAGTAGTTGAAGTCCGAGGTGTAAATGGTGAAGAGAAAGGGAGACAAGACAGTCCTCTGTGGAGCCCCAGTGCTGCTGATCACTCTGTTGGACACACAGTGTTGCAAGCACATGTGCTGTGGTCTGCCAGTCAGGTAATCAAGAGTCCATGATACCAGGGAAGCATCCACCTGCATCACTGTCAGCTTCTCCCCCAGCAGAGCAGTGCGGATGGTGTTGAGCACACTGGAGAAGTCAAAAAACATGACCCTCACAGGGCTCGCAGGCCTGTCCAGGTGGGCATAGACACGGTTCAGCAGGTAGATGGTGGCATCCTCAACTCCTAGTCGGGGCTGGTAGGCGAACTGGAGGGGATCTAAGTGGCCTAACCATAGGCCGGAGCAGCTCCAGAACAAGTCTCTCCAGTAAGGTGAGTCAGGTGTTTGAGTAAACTCCCACATGGGAGGTTGATCCAGAGTGTTAAGTTGCATGGGATCCATAGGGAACTGTGTTCAGAACTAGTTTGTCCATAGGAGACACTGGGAAGTGGTTGAAGGGACTGATTCTAACTGATTTGTGGATCTTTGTGATCTATATAAATGACCTGGATGAAAATGTACATGGCTGCATCAGTAAATACGTAGATGATACAAAGATTGGCTGACTGGAAATGAATACAGTGGGATATCCTGTAGAACTGTTACAGATATGGGCAGAAAAATGGCAGATGCTCTTTTAACCCAGCCAAATTAGAGGTGCTGCACCTTGGTAGGTCAAATTTAAAAGGAGACAGTACACTGTTCCGGCAAGACCCAAAAGAATATGGTCTCACAAGCAACAAGTTCTGATGAACAGAGGGATCGTGGGGTCCAATTTCATCGCTTTCTGAGAGTAGCTACACAGGTTGATAGGGTGGTTAAGAAGGCAAAATGCATGCTTGTCTTTGAGACCAGGCTCATTACTGCAGCTCTGTCTTGTAAAGGGAGCGGTTTGGGGGTCGTTAGTTTCCTAGTTGGTTGAAAGCCGCTTCTACAATGATGGTCATTGATTGGCCCGTATGAAAGATGCAGCAGCTCTTTTCCGTTGGTTACCTGTTATGCCACGGTGCCAGTGTCCGATTTCAGGTGTCTCAGGGGTATGAGGATAGGCAGTGTGGGAGGCTCGACTCCCTTCTTTCATCCCCAGGCACTCGTGCTCACACTGACATCACAGCCATTGCTGAAGGCACTTTGGGGAAGTCTGCTGAGATATACACAGTGCCACATGCACTCTGAGCTAACTGTCTGTTTGTAAAACATTTAGTTTTCTAGTTTGTGTAACTTAGGAGGGGGTGGTTCTTAGATGTTTGGTTGACATGTTTGCAAATAAGTGGTTTATTTGCTTATTCGCAATGAGTGTCTTCTGTTGCCCTCAGCAAACCTGTGAATTTTGACCTTGAGCACAGGAACAGTCAATGGGCAGCCAGCGGGAAGGAGCTGCTGCATCATTCATGCAGGCCAATCAATCACTGGTACAGTAGAAGCGGCTTTTGACCGACAGTGAACTCTCCCATTACATGACAGGGCTTCAACTTGTCTTTGACAGGAACAGTGAATGGACAGCCTCTTCACCCATTCTGTAAATTACTGGCTTCAGACATTCAAAGCAGAGCACTGACTGTAGAAATTATAAATCAGAATATTACTTACAGCACAACAGAACCGAAAGAGTTTTTTTTAAACTGGCTAGTTCCATCCACCTGCACCACAGCCGTCAGACACCTCCCGTATCCAAATTTCACTCTAGAATGAAAATCAAACCTGCATCCAGGACTTCCGTTGGCAGCTCGTTCTACTCTCACCAATGTCTGAGCAAAAAATGTACCCCTCAGATTCGCCAAAAACATTTCACCTTTCAATCTTAACCTACGACCAATGGGGAGGGGGTGTTGAGGGGAAGACAGGGAGGAGACAGAAGGTGGGCAGGGAGCGGTAAGGAGCAGGAAGAGGACAAAGGGGTGTGTTTATACCATCTTTCAAAAAAAGTGATTGCTTGAAGTTACTTGCTACAAACTTGCTGACTGTACTCTGTACATTCTCAACCACGCTCAGCTCTGATTGACTCTCTTCCTCAAGAAGCCTCTCCCCTCTTTCACCATCTGTGAGATCATAAAAAAACTAAAACGATCTATCAGACAGCTTCTCCACCCCTTCAAACCTGACCATGTTTCCTCTGTTAAGACTCTCTCCTCAGCCCCTTCCCTCTTCACTTTCTCACATCCAGATGTCACCAGATCCGAACCGACTGTAGGAAATGTATAAATCACAGGAGGCTGTACAAACCCGTGTCCTTCTCTGTTGCATGGGTCCCTGACTTCATGTCCACCCCCCCCGCCCCCGCCCCCGCCACCAATATGCACTCGCAGCCCATGTCGGTGACGGCTGTTCCCAGACTTTCGGGCTCTGTAACAAACACAAACTTAACAGCAGAACTAGACAGTGATTAATATGAAGAGGGAATTGCTGTTTCCTGAAAGGACACGCGTGCTGTCTGCCCCAATGGACCAGATCCTCCCTAGTTTGCGATTTAATTTGCCCTCGGACCCATTCACCCCGGGGTCACGCAATGTCAATAATCATAACAAATTCTCCCAGAAGCCCCCCTCCCGCCTGTGGTCCCACACCACTTCCCACCACTTACCCTACATCCATCCATAACCTCGCCCCACTCAGACAGACAGCTCCCCTTCACTTCAATCCCCCTCCCAGCTTGGGAACCACAACTAACTGATCCCGCAGTCCGGGCTCGGGCGTAAAACTCAGATCGGGGCTGCGGCCCTGGAGAGCCTGCAACCTCCAGCCGTTCAGCAGAGCTCCGTCCCGGCCCTTTCCCACTGCCATCGACCCTCGATTTAAACAAACTCGGGATCAGTCAGTTCCTCACCGCCGCCCGAACAGGAACACCACCAACGACACCTGGGGGAGGATCGGACCGCTCCTGCACTTACCAGGAGTTCGCCGCAGCGCCACCCGTGCTCGGAGGTCGCCATGTCGCCAACAGTGGATGGAGGCCCTCGCGGCTCCACCGGTGGTGGAGGTCGCCATGTCGCCAATAGCACGGCGCTATCCATGGTCGGAGGTCGGAGCGACAACGCAGAAGGTTCGGCATTCCGGCCCTTTCACTTGGACACCCCGACCTCCACATCAACTTCGTCCAGCCGTCTCTGGGTGAACTTTAAAGATGAACAAACATAGTTCTTCTCAGCGATCAACTATCTGAATGATTCCGGCTGCTAAAGGAAGGGTCATCTCAAATTTGTCAGTGTTAATTTACCAGGAGAGGCAGTCGAGAGGTTGTGTATACACACCGCTATAATTCTGTTTTAGATTTGGATTCAGGATGAAAACGGTAATTAATTTTGTTATACCACTGAACTTATGAGAAATATCTATTAAGGTGTTTTAAAACACAACCGCACCCCCAAGTGACGTCACACTGGCACCCACACGCGCTCCCCATTCGGGATCTGTCGTCACGTGCGCCACACACGCGCTGAAACGGTTTAACGGCTGAGCAAACGATCATCTGACACCTCCCCCTCCCCCTCTGACAACAGAGGGTTTTGGATCTACTGCAATTCCCATTGGTGCCGGGTGATGTCAATCACTGGTTACACCCAATAGCGGAGGCGGACCCGCCGAGAGGGCGTTACCCTCGCTTATATCATCATCCGCTCCCATTCGAAAGCACCGTCAAAGCGGAACAAATCCCAAAGTAAATGTCCGCTTTCTGATTTATTTCCATTTCCCCCCGAGGGAAGTTGGGGCGTTTGTGAAGCGTCTCCTGCGGCCGGAGTCGCTGACGATGAGAGAGGGGGCGGACAGGATGTTTGTCCCGGTGGGGTCAAGAGGGGCTCATCTGTGGAAATGTCTGAGCCCACGGTGGTGGCGATTCACCACATTGGGGGGCAAACACCGGCAGACTGTTGACCTATTGCAATGGTCATGGCAAAGTAGGGCTAGGAGTGGTGCTGGTGGTCAACGACGGACAGGCCCGGGGTCTTACTGAATGACAGGACGAGCTGGAGGGGTCGAGTGGCCTGCTCCTGTTCCTGTTGTCTTTGTGTTTACAGAGATGGAATAACCGGACTCTCCCCAGACCTGCAGGATGTCCCAGTCGGTGTTGTAGGGACTGGGGCTTGGAGCCCAGTTGTTCCCAAGCTGTGTCAACAATTTGGCTGAGATACCAAATCCAACATAGAAACGTAGAAAACCTACAGCATGATACAGGCCCTTCGGCCCACAGAGCTGTCCCCAACATGTAGTTAGCGCAGAAATTACCAAGTGTTACCTATAGCCCTCTCTATTTCTAAACTCCATGTTCCTATCCAGGAAAACACCCTACCATATCCGCCTCCGCCACCGTTCCACGCACTTGGCACTCTCTGCGTAAAAAACAACTTACCCTTGACATCTCTCTACCTGTACATTCCTGAGTGTGTTGTTGAAGGAGAATTTATATTTATATGGCAAAATGATGCAAAATTCATTTCTTTTATTTTGTTTGATACAGAGCTGAATAATCTAACTAATCTACATTTATAAGCACAACTTCAAAGTAATTTTGTTATCAAAGTATGCCTTGTATAATGCTGAGATTCATTGTCAGCATTGCGGGCATACATAATCAATCGAAGAGACACAATAGATTCAGTGGAAGACCACACACAACAGGACTGACACAATGTAAAAAAGAGAACAGACTGAGCAAATCCAGAAAATAATAACAATATATAAATAATTGAGCAAAAAATATCTGAAGCATCAGGTGAAAGGTCCTTGAAGTTGGCTCCATGGATTGTGGGAACGGGTCAGTGATGGGGTGAGTGAAGTTAGCTCATTTGCTTCCAGTGTCCAATGGTTGTGGGCAATAACAACCATACTTTATACTTTATTGTCACCAAACAATTGATACTAGAACGTACAATCATCACATCGATATTTGATTCTGCACTTCCCACTCCCTGGATTACAAATATTAAATATTAAAAATAGTTAAAATTAGTAAATATTAAAAAATTAAGTTAAAAAACATAAATAGAAAAATGGAAAATAAGGTAGTGCAAAAAAAAACCAAGAGGCAGGTCCGGATATTTGGTGGGTACGGCCCAGATCCGGGTCAGGATCCATTCAGCAGTCTTATCACAGTTGGAAAGAAGCTGTTCCCAAATCTCGCTGTACGAGTTTTCAAGGTCCTGAGACTTCTCCCGGAGGGAAGAGGGACGAAAAGTGTGTTGGCTGGGTGGGTCGTGTCCTTAATTATCCTGGCAGCACTGCTCCGACAGCGTGCGGTGTAAAGTGAGTCCAAGGATGGAAGATTGGTTTGTGTGATGTGCTGCACCGTGTTCGTGATCTTCTGCAGCTTCTTTCAGTCTTGGACAGGACAACTTCCATACCAGGTTGTGATGCACCCCAGAAGAATGCTTTCTACGGTGCATCTATAAAAAATAGTGAGGGTTTAGGGGACAGGCCAAATTTCTTTAGTATTTTCAGGAAGTAAAGGCGCTGTTGGGCCTTCTTGGCAGTGAACTGTGCTTGGTTGGACCAAGTCAGGTCATTTGTGATATTGACCCCGAGGAACTTAAAGCTTTTGACCTGTTCCACTTGGGCACCACCGATGTAAATTGGGTCGTGCGGTCCGCTACTCCTTCTGAAGTCAACAACCAATTCCTTTGTCTTGCTGACGTTGAGGGATAGGTTATTGTCTTCGCACCGTGCCACCAGCTTCTTAATTTCCTCTCTGTACTCAAACTCATCTTTACCCGAGATACGGCCTACAATTGTTGTGTCATCAGCAAACTGATATATTGAATTTGATGGAAACTTGGCTACACAATCATGGGTGTACAGTGAGTACAGCAGGGAGCTGAGTACACAGCCTTGTGGGGCACTGGTGCTCAGTGTGATTGTAGAGGAGAGCTTGTCCCCTGTTTTTACAGCCTGCATCCTGGCTGTGGTTGATGTGTGCCATAACCAATCTCTCGAAGCACTTGATAGCAATTGATGTCAGAGCCACAGGTCGATTGTCATTCAGGCATGCCACCTTGCTCTTCTTCGGCACTGGGATTATCGTTGCCTTATTAAAACACGAGGGGATCTTAGACTGAAGCAAGGAGCAGTTGAAGATGTCAGCAAACACTCCAGCTAGCTCATTTGCACAGGCCCGGAGAAACCGTCCTGGGACGCCATCTGGGCCCGTCACCTTCCTTGGATTTATCTTCAGGAAGGCACTTCTATCGTCCTTCTTGGTGACGATGGATCTTGATGCCACCAGGTCCGGTTCATCCGGAGGGAGCGGGACGCTCCTCTTCTGTTCGAATCCTGCGTAGAATACGTTAAGTTCGTCAGGAAGAGAAGCGCCACAGTTATTGATATTCCCAGCCTTTACTTTGCGCCCAGTGATCAAATTTAGACCCAGCCATAGTCTTTTGGCATCCCTTTGGTTAGCCTGGGCTTTCAGCTTGGCTTGATATTGACTCTTGGTGCCCTTAACGGCTTTCCAGAGTTCACGCCTGGACTTCATGTAGCGACTGGTATCCCCAGACCTAAAAGCCGCAGCTCTAGCCTTTAAAAGGGACTTGACCTCATAATTCATCCAAGGTTTCCGGTTAGGGAATACCCAGATCGTCTTGCGAGACACGCAGTCCTCCGTGCATTTCCAAATGAAGTCTGTGACAGCTGAGGCATACTCATCGAGGTTAGCTGCCGAGTCCTTGAATACTAACCAGTCCACCGATTCAAAGCAGTCATGAGGGACCTCATCCGTTTCCTCAGTCCAACGCGACACTACTTTTGACACTGTTTCCTCCCGCTTCAGTTTCTGTTTGTAAGCCGGGAGGAGGAGTACGGCCTGATGGTCCGATTTTCCGAAGTGAGGTCGTGGGACGGAACGGTAGGCATCCTTGACTGCTGTGTAGCAGTGGTCAAGTATATTCGGGCGTCTAGTGGGGCAGGAGACATGTTGGTATAACTTTGGCAGCGCCTTTCTGAGGTTGTGATGCTGCTGCAAGTAAGTGTTTCGCTGTGCCTGGAACTCCCTATACTTGTGCACTCGGCAATTAAACTCAATTGAAAGTGAGAAACCTCCTGAGGTTTGAGTAGTGATTGTATCGTCAAGAGGCTTCAGGGTGACAAAGGGAAACTGAGTGGATGGGGACAGGTCAGCTGGCAAGGAGCGGTCACCCACTTCTGCAGCAGACACAGAAACACTGTGTTTATATCGTGAAGGGACTGATGTGCAGTGGGTAGGGAGGGAGGTCAAAGGTATTTACTGGAAGAGTTACTGGGTAAAAGACTGAAAATATCCTCTCACTCTTCCTTGAGCTTTGTTGAGATTGCAGCTAAAAAACTGTGTAAAATCCTGCTCTCTTTTCTCACAGAGGTTCGTTGTGCAAAGAATGAACTCCTGGAGCACCTCAGGCAACACACGCAAAACACTGGAGGAAATCAGAAAGCCAGGCATCATCTATGGAAGAGGGGAAACAATCAACATTTCAGGCTGAAATCCTTCATCAGGACTGGACCTCAGCCACAAAGGCAGCATCTGGTGACAGAAATGGTTAGTTGAGATTTTGGGTCGATGCCCTCGCTCTGGACTGTAAGTGGATGGGAGATGACCAGAGAAAAAAGGGCTGAGGTGTGGGTGTTTGACATCAACTATAGAGCGAGAGCTGGATCCAGGAGAGGGGAGGTGAGAAGTTGGAAGTAGTGACAGGGGGATGGAGGTGAGTGTTCAGAGTCACACAGGGCTGTTGAAGATGGAAATTAATTACACAATGGTTTAAGAAAGAGGTTAGGTAATATTTGTCATAGAGAGCAGAATGAAGATTCTTCATAACGATCCCAGAATGGTGTGGTAATCCCAGAAGAAAGATGAAATGTGGGAACTGTTCCTTTTAGAGAATTGAGGACTGAAAGGTGAACTGATTGAAATGCACAACATCATTAGTGGTTGAAACAGGGGCCACAATAGCAGAAAAGTGGTGGGCTGTTCAGGACTGGGAGGAGGAGAAATGTCTTCCCTCAGAGTATAGTGAATCATGAGACTCAAAGGGCTGTGAAGACTCAGTCAGACTCCTCACATAAGGCAGACGTCACCAGATGAGCAGGGACTGCAGAAAGCACGAAACTGAGGATCGGGCAGAAATCTCAGGCGGCACCTGTGGAGGGAAATGAACAGCTGACATTGCAGACCCAGACTGAGGGTCAGGGGACAGTGAGGGGAAGGGGTGAGGGCAGAGCTGGGAAGATTTAGGTAAGTGTGAGGTGGATCCGGGGGAGGAGAGTGATGAAGGGTGGAAGTAGTAATCGGGCCTGGGAGATCACAGAATAAATTTACTCTGAAATATGAAATGAAATTACACACAGGTCACCATATGCAAACCTGAGATTTGTTTACTTGTGGGCATACACATTAAATTGAAGAACCAGAATAGAATCAATGAAAGACCGTTCCCAACAAGGCCGACAAGCAAACACTGTGATAAAGACTATTGTGCAAATAAAAAAGTGATCCCCTGATGAGGACAGGCTCATGGACGTCTGGGTCCCTCCTCCTGAAGTCACTAATCAGCTCCCCGGTCTTGCTGACATTGAGTGAGATGCTGTTATTGTGGCAACACTGGGCCAGATTTTCAGTTTCCTTCCTACATGCTGATTTGTCACCACACTTGTTTCGGCCTATGCCGGGGCTATCATCAGCAAACCTGAATATGGATCGGAGCTGTGCTTAGAAGGGTAACTTTGAAGGTATGAGACGTGAATTAGCTAAGATAGACTGGCAAATGACACTTAAAGGGTTGACGGTGGATATGCAATGGCAAGCATTTAAAGATCGCATGGATGAACTACAACAATTGTTCATCCCAGTTTGGCAAAAGAATAAATCAAGGAAGGTAGTGCACCCGTAGCTGACAGGGGAAATTAGGGATAGTATCAATTCCAAAGAAGAAGCATACAAATTAGCCAGAAAAAGTGGCTCACCTGAGGACTGGGAGAAATTCAGAGTTCAGCAGAGGAGGACAAAGGGCTTAATTAGGAAGGGGAAAAAAGATTATGAGAGAAAACTGGCAGGGAACATAAAAACTGACTGTAAAAGCTTTTATAGATATGTGAAAAGAAAAAGATTGTTTAAGACAAATGTAGGTCCCCTACAGACAGAAACAGGTGAATTGATTATGGGGAGCAAGGACATAGCAGACCAATTGAATAATTACTTTGGTTCTGTCTTCACTAAGGAGGACATAAATAATCTTCCAGAAATAGTAGGGGACAGAGGGTCCAGTGAGATGGAGTAACTGAGGGAAATACATGTTAGTAGGGAAGTGGTGTTAGGTAAATTGAAGGGATTAAAGGCGGATAAATCCCCAGGGCCAGATGGTCTGCATCCCAGAGTGCTTAAGGAAGTAGCGCAAGAAATAGTGGATGCATTAGTGATAATTTTTCAAAACTCTTTACATTCTGGACTAGTTCCTGAGGATTGGAGGGTGGCTAATGTAACCACACTTCTTAAAAAACGGAGGGAGAGAGAAACCAGGGAATTATAGATCGGTTAGCCTAACGTCGGTGGTGGGGAAAATGCTAGAGTCAGTTATCAAAGATGTGATAACAGCACATTTGGAAAGTGGTGATATCATCGGACAAAGTCAGCATGGATTTGTGAAAGGAAAATCATGTCTGACGAATCTCATAGAATTTTTTGAGGATGTAACTAGTAGAGTGGATAGGGGAGAACCAGTGGATGTGGTATAATTGGACGTTCAAAAGACTTTTGACAAGGTCCCACACGGGACATTAGTGTGCAAACTTAAAGCACACGATACTGGGGGTATGGTATTGATGTGGATAGAGAATTGGTTGGCAGACAGGAAGCAAAGAGTGGGAATAAACGGCACCTTTTCAGAATGGCAGGCAGTGACTAGTGGGGTACCGCAAGGCTCAGTGCTGGGACCCCAGTTGTTTACAATATATATTAATGACTTGGATGAGGGAATTAAATGCAGCATCTCCAAGTTTGCAGATGACACGAAGCTGGGCGGCAGTGTTAGCTGTGAGGAGGATGCGAGGAGGATGCAGGGTGACTTGGATAGGTGAGGTGAGTGGGCAAATTCATGGCAGATGCAATTTAATGTGGATAAATGTGAAGTTATCCACTTTGGTGGCAAAAACAGGAAAACAGATTATTATCTGAATGGTGGCCGATTAGGAAAAGGGGAGGTGAAACGAGACCTGGGTGTCATTATACACCAGTCATTGAAAGTGGGCATGCAGGTACAGCAGGCGGTGAAAAAGGTGAATGGTGCTGGCATTTATAGCGAGAGGACTGGAGTACAGGAGCAGGGAGGTACTACTGCAGTTGTACAAGGCCTTGGTGAGACCACACCTGGAGTATTATGTGCAGTTTTGGTCCCCTAATCTGAGGAAAGACATCCTTGCCATAGAAGGAGTACAAAGAAGGTTTACCAGATTGATTCCTGGGATGGCAGGACTTTCATATGATGAAAGACTGGATGAACTAGGCTTATACTCGTCGGAATTTAGAAGATTGAGGGGGGACCTGATTGAAACGTATAAAATCCTAAAGGGATTGGACAGGCTAGATGCAGGAAGATTGTTCCTGATGTTGGGGAAGTCCAGAATGAGGGGTCACAGTTTGAGGATAGAGGGGAAGCCTTTTAGGACCGAGATTAGGAAAAACTTCTTCACACAGAGAGTCGTAAATCTGTGGAATTCTCTGCCTCAGGAAACAGTTGAGGCCAGTTCATTGGCTGTATTTACGAGGGAGTTAGATATGGCCCTTGTGGCTAAAGGGATCAGAGGGTATGGAGGCTAGGCTGGTACAGGGTTCTGAGTTGGATGATCAGCCATGATCATACTGAATGGCGGTGCAGGCTCGAAGGGCCGAATGGCCTACTCCTGCACCTATTTTCTATGTTTAGCCACATGGTCATATGTGTAAAGCAGAGGGCTAAACGCACAGCCTCATGGTGACCTATGCTGATGAGGTTGTGGAGGAGATGTTGCTGCCAATCTAAACTGACTGGGAACAAACTTTTGAGAATCTGCATATCATGAGCTGGTCCCCACCACAAGTAGGAGCTGAGGATTCCAGAAACCATTTCAGAGTCTATCCTCTAAAGGACCCCTACATGATTCGTTACTTTTCGATGACTGACATCGGGCAATGATTAATTAACAGTAATAACAATCGATATAAAACTGACCGGCGTCTGCAAGGCAGCCGCCGGAGCGTCCAGTAGCACAAGGGTATATTGAGACCAAATTTGAAACGTATTGTTTAGGTTTGAGGGGGTGATAGTATTAAATGCCGAGCTGTCGTCGATAAAGAGCATCCCGATGTTTGTACCTTTGCTGTCCAGATGCTCCAGGGTTGAGTGAAGAGCCAGTGAGACGGCAACTACTGCAGCTCTGTTGCACCGAGAAGCACACAGTCGCGGATATCATGCTGCGCATGCGCTGATCTCCGGCTGGGCGGCCGTTTCCCTCCGTCCTTCCGCATTCAGTGTTACCTCGGTCCGGAGTTTGGGGAAAGTTTTCGCCCGTCGAGAGAGGCTCCCGGCTCACCGGTGAGTATTTGCGCCTGTCGCGGAGTGTTGCTGGTCTGATATTCGGCAGTGTCCCCAGTTCAATTCACCGAACAGAAAAAAACACTTTAAAACGGATAAATTGTACTTTCCGGACGTAGCTCCACTTGTATGAGTTTCTGCCTTGTTGGCCCGTTCAGGCAAGTCAATCAGATACAGATCTGACACACACTCTCGTTTTGTACAGCCTGTGATTCCTGATTCTTACTCTTTATAGTGTTGCCGCCGCCCACTGCAATGGGAGGATAACAGAAGCCACATCCCGCCTCCCAAACTTACTGTAATTTAAAAAGTTCACCAGGGCCCTACACGACTTATCCGTCCCTGAATATCCTGCAAACAAGCCACCCCAGATCTACCCCATAAGACAGAGGACCAGAATTAGGCTATTTGGCCCATTGAGTCTGCTCTGCCATTACATCGTGGCTGATCTAATTTTCCTTCTCCCTGTATCCCTTCATGCCCAGACTAATCAAGAATCTATCAAACTCTGCCTTAAATACACATTAAGCCTTGGCCTCCACAGCTGCCTGAGGCAAAGCATTCCACAGATTCATCGTCTCTGGGTAACGACATTCATCCTCATCTCCGCACTGAAAGGACGTCCCTCCATTCTGAGGCTGTGACCCCTGGTCTTAGACCCTCCCATAAAACGGTCCCGAGCACTGAATCAGCACTGAATAGCACTGGCATATGTTATGGAACTTGTTGTTTTGTGTTACATCCGTTAACATTTTCTAGAGTCTGGTAACATCCAGGATCGCATCAAACTCCTGATGAAATATAGCGGCTGTCATGCTATTTGTAATTGTATCCATATGTTAGGCCCTGCATAGATCTTCAAAGATGTTGACAAACTGAAACTTGAAGCTGCTGGCACCACCCTTCCACTGCTCTTCCCTCTACTTCCCCTTCCTGAAATCCACAATCAATTCCTTGGTCTTACTAATTTGAGTGCAAGTTTGTTGTTTTGTTACTGTTCGACCAGTTGATCTACCTCACAGCTGTACACCTCCTTATCACCATCTGAAATTCTGCCAACAATAGTTGTGCCATTGGCAAACTTCTGGTTGTCCTTTGAGCTGTGCCTAGCCACACAGACGGGTGGAGAGAGAGAGTAGAGCAGTGGGCTAAACACGTATCCTTGAGGTGCACCAGTGTTGACTGTCAGGAAGGAGGAGAAGCTACTTCTGATCCGCATAAACCATAGTCTCCCGATGAGGAAGTTAATAATCCAGTTTCAGAGAGAGGAACAGGGGCTCAGGTTTTTGGTGCTTGTCAATTAGAATGGAGTGTATGTTTGTGATGAACGTGAAACTGTAATCTTTAAAAAGCAGTCTGATGTAGGGTTTACTCTTGTAGTTCCATCTGGCCAACATCTCCCTCATCTTGAACCAAAGATGTTAATCTTAGGATCATTATCCTCCACTCATTCTGTTGACTACACATGGACACCTAGCAGGTGTGCTATGGTCACATTATATACAGATAGAGGTAAAATTTACCTCAGAGGACACTTTCCAGTCCTTGGAAAACTTGTGCCTGCTGTTGATATGTAATACGACTGTCCCACCAATGCATATGGCAAAAAAGACTTGATTACTCACAGGCAGAATAAACAGTTCTCATTGGCACTGAATCTATTAAGTGTTTTCACGACACTTGACAACAATGTGAATCCCTTTCAAAGGGCAGGTTACATTATTCCCCCATTGTGGAATGTGGAACTCTGCAGCAACATAATAGTCATAGTCATGGTCATACTTTATTGATCCCGGGGGAAATTGGTTTTCGTTACAGTTGCACCATAAATAATAAATAGTAATAAAACTATAAATAGTTAAATAATTTACATATTATTATACCAGTAAATTATGAAATAAGTCCAGGACCAGCCTATTGGCTCAGGGTGTCTGACCCTCCAAGGGAGGAGTTGTAAAGTTTGATGGCCACAGGCAGGAATGACTTCCTATGACACTCTGTGTTGCATCTCGGTGGAATGAGTCTCTGGCTGAATGTACTCCTGTGCCAGCCCAGTACATTATGTAGTGGATGGGAGACATTGTCCAAGATGGCATGCAACTTAGACAGCATCCTCTTTTCAGACACCACCATGAGAGAGTCCAATTCCATCCTCACAACATCACTGGTCTTACGAATGAGTTTGTTGATTCTGTTGTTGTCTGCTACCCTCAGCCTGCTGCCCCAGCACACAACAGCAAACATGATTGCACTGGCCACCACAGACTCGTAGAATATCCTCAGCATCGTCCGGCAGATGTTAAAGGACCTCAGTCTCCTCAGGAAATAGAGACGGCTCTGACCCTTCTTGTAGACAGCCTCAGAGTTCTTAGACCAGTCCAGTTTATTGTCAGTTCGTATCCCCAGGTATTTGTAATCCTCCACCATGTCCACACTGACCCCCTGGATGGAAACAGGGGTCACCGGTACCTTAGCTCTCCTCAGGTCTACCTCCAGCTCCTTAGTCTTTTTCATATTAAACTGCAGATAATTCTGCTCACGCCATGTGACAAAGTTTCCTACCGTAGCCCTGTACTCAGCCTCATCTCCCTTGCTGATGCATCCAACTATGGCAGAGTCATCAGAAAACTTCTGAAGATGACAAGACTCTGTGCAGTAGTTGAAGTCCAAGGTGTAAATGGTGAAGAGAAAGGGAGACAAGACAGTCCCCTGTGGAGCCCCAGTGCTGCTGATCACTCTGTCAGACACACAGTGTTGCAAGCACACATACTGTGGTCTGCCAGTCAGGTAATCAAGAATTCATGACACCAGGGATAAAACCACCCTTTAACATCACCATCTGTACCCAGTGCTCTGTTGGTCAGTGTAAGACATGTAATGTGACATAAGGGTCCCTTGTCTTCAAGCCATTCTTTTATCTGCCCTCCTGATACCCAGTTTGGTACTTGATATGGATCAAGTTGTAATAAATTTGTGCCAATCATGGCTATTAAGCATGTAGACTATGTGGCACAAATCTCAGTCTTTTGTGTTTCCTTCGTAGTTGAGTCTATATGGTCAGTAACCAGGTTTGTTGTTCCTTGAAGGGGCTTCACTGCATCCAGAGTTACCTGGGATACGTCATGAACAATCTGATTAGTCTGGTACTGATCTTGATAACCTTCTCCAGTAATACCGTATCCTGTATTTTCTACTGAAGGGACTGTATTTAGCTTTCTAATTCTACTATATTTAAGGTAGTAACAGTGAGTACCCCTGAGGCATAACCTGCTTCCAGTAATTCTAATCATCGCCGTTTCCTTCTATCAGGTTTAAACTCTCTCCTGCTTCGTTGCCTTCCAAGAATGTGAGTGAATAACTGTCTCATTGTAGGCGAGCACCATTATTTTGGTTTGATTAAAATTTACCTGCAGGTGCTGGTATCTTGGTGCCAAAGTGACAAATTTGCTTGCATCTTCTAACACTAATCCCAACCCCTCTGTGTTACCCTGGGCTCTGGTATCATTTAAGTCACTTGAGGGTGTGGGGTGGTGGATGGTTGATGGTCTAGTAGTTTTGAAAAACCTGAAGGGTCCTGGGCCTTGAAAGTATAACTTATCCATGTCCTTTCATGCCCTTCCCATCTACTATCCTGGTGTACGATGTCCTCCTGTGAATATTTTATAATGATTGAAACGACAGTTGAAAAATGCTTGGTGTGACCACCTCAACCGATAGCCTCTTATGTGAGTCGCTATCCAGCTCAATGTTCACATGAGTCTGCTCTCACCGTACTGTAACCTTACCATGGCTATCATTACCTGAAAGCTGTTCAGTAAGTGGGCCTAAAAGCTGATAATTATTATTTCCTCTGCGATACTTCATCTTGAGAATTTTATTTCAGATCTGTACATTTGCAACTTTTGGAATTTGGAAGGTTTTTGTCCACGCCCATCACACCATTCTCCCAAGCATAGCACATATTTGAGTCCTCTTTCTCTTTTGGTAGACCCATAAGCCTAACCTGTTGTTCCTTCTGCCTTCCGATCTCACCAGTCTGTGGCAGCCATTCCTGCCCATTTAGCACCTTGCTTTGCAAATCTCCTTCCAACTTCTCTATTTTTGTTTTGATTCAAATGGTCCCTGTAGATAATCTGCTGTCATATCATAATGTCCGTGCTATTCTCCAGTACCTGAAGGTTATCTGCAAGGAAGGCAGAAAATGTTAATATCCTTTACAACTGCATCTCATCCCTACAGTGTCAGGGCAGACTGAACAAATCATTTCGATTCGACCACCCAGCAACAGCTGGATAAATGTGTGTGTTAAAATGGTGGGGCAATTAATGGCAAACTGCTTTTTGAAACAACCTAGTATTTAAATTGGTAATTTGCATGACAAATACTATGATTGCATCATAACTATTTTTAAAGGAAATTCAAATGTAAAAATTACGATGTCTAAAGTCTTGAGCAACATATTTTATGTTCTGTAAAAAGAAGGCACTCTTGTGAGTAAAAACAACTTTTAGGATTGCTCCCCAAATATTCCAATCTTCCAAAATGTTAACTTAAAATTCCTAATTTAACTGTCTACCTATGGGCAATTTCCCTCTGAAATGAGAGGGTCTCATATCTGGAATAGAGATGCAGAAATTTCCGTTACCTTAATCTGGATTCTACATGGCCAGTGTGGAATCTGGGTCTCTATGTGACAGTTTTCATTGAAAAAACATAAAGTAACACTAAACGAAAACAAAGACAGGACAGAACAAAAATCCATGCTGGTAATTTTCTTCTTTCAATACCTTCGTAAGTAACTGCAAAGGTTAGAATGAACAGTTAATTCCCACTATGGAAAACTCCAACATTTCTTTTGGCACCATGTCAGTGCGCATCGGCATTCTTAGGTCCCATTGTTCCACCTCAGACCTCAGTCCCCTAACACAGACTGTGTAAGTTTTAGCCTGGCATGTCCTGTCAAAGTGCAGCACCTTGCAATTGTCTATGTTAAACTCCACTTGTTATTTTTCAAGCAACACACACAAAAAATGCTGGTGAACGCAGTAGGCTAGGCAGCATCTATGGGAATAGGTACAGTCGACGTTTCTGGCCGAGACCCTTCGTCAGGACGATCTGAAAGAAGAGATGGTAAGAGGTTTGAGAGGGGGAGGGGGAGATCCAAAATGATAGGAGAAGACAGGAAGGGGAGGGATAGAGCTAAGAGCTGGAAAGTTGATTGGCAAAACGGATACAAGGCTGGAGAAGGGAGAGGATCATGGGATGGGAGGCCTAGGGAACTTGGTAGTTCTACAGTCATTCTACCCCTCGGCCATTATGTTCTCTAATGAGTCAGTCTATAACCCGGGAAGTGAATATCCCCTTCAGTTAGATTGTTTGAGGCAACTTATTTTTTGTTCTTTTCTTACTTCTCTTCTAATGTTTATGTATCTGTGCATTTGTAATGCTACGGTGCCATTGCAATTTCCTTTGGGGTCAAAAAGTATTGATCTATCTGTCTTAGCCTCAGCTCCACTTTCCTACCTGTTCACAGTAACAATGGAATTGCAAAATAACTGTGAGGACATACTCCTCCCCAGGAAAGTGAAACGTATTCCATCACACACCTGACATGACTGATATGTAAGCAGCTAAAGAACTCTTACAAAAGGTGTCAAAAGATTAGTCTCATGTCTGGGGCTCTTCTTTCGTAGCTCATTCACTGGTGAAACTATGTGCTGTGTGCTGATTTCAATTATTGTATCACATTGCCAATTCATTAGCATGGGCAACATGCTATATTCTCAGTGAAGGTCCACAATTTATTTTTGAAACCTTGCATGTAAGACTGTAGATGGAAACGACAAGCACCATTGTGCATATTTGCACATGAAGCAGCTCCAAATTAAGTACTATGGTGCATATGTTTCCATAGCTGTGAGAATCTCACAAGTCGCAAGTTGTGTTTGAAACTTCGAACACAATTCACTCTCTTTTTCACTATTATAGATCCTAAAACATGAGAATGGAATAAAGCTGCTTTTTCTACAGACCTGTGAGTTGGTTTTTATCTGTTTGTTTCATTTATTGGTTCCATTCCCAGAGCACTCATCCTCCGCTGATTCTTTTATGAGAAATGCACGATTTGAGGAAAATTGCCAAGTATTGACCATTTTTATACATGGCTTTTCAACATTCAAGTTAGTCCAGTAAGCCTAGTAGGTTGTTAAGCAGAGGTATGGCTGATTAGCTCCGATGGAGAATCACAGAACCATCCAACAGTGCTTCTCCTTCAGTCCAAACTAGCAACTGCCAACAAATAATTTTCATTTATATACGCCAGGCCTCATTGAGTACTTTTCTACTAATTAAATTTTCAGTACATATGAACCTGCGATTAAGAAGAAGGGTAATTTAGATGGAAATTTTGTTCCTATTTGACAATGTATCGTAGCGATGGGTTATACCTGTACTTAGAATGAGCCAATGTCCTTCTAGGCAGGACTGGTAGAGCTTCTGAGGTCAATTTAAACTCGGTTGGTCAGGGGATGGGAAAGAGAGTGTTAGGTCAGATGGTGGAGCAGTTGATATAAAGGTCGATGCAATGTTCAGAGAATGATAGGCTGTGGAAAGGGTATCACTGGATGAGTTGAAATGTGTTTAATTCAGTACAATAAGTATTTAAAATAGGAATAATTTAGAACATGTTTCAGTCTGTGCATGATACATGCTATCACCATTACACAGACATGACTGTTAGATGGGCAGGATTGGATGTCTGATGTAGCAGGGTTTATTTGTTTCAAAGGCATATGGAGGGAGGTGAAAGGAGGACAAGTGGAATTGATATCCGTAGCTGCAGAAATGAAGGACATCGGGGGGGAGGGGCATATGGTGTGGATGAAAATCAGAGA
This sequence comes from Mobula birostris, assembly GCF_030028105.1. Taxonomy (NCBI): domain Eukaryota; kingdom Metazoa; phylum Chordata; class Chondrichthyes; order Myliobatiformes; family Myliobatidae; genus Mobula; species Mobula birostris. The sequence continues at coordinate 78,555,873 of NC_092382.1, forward strand.
AGTGGAAGAGAAATCACTCAGTGTATCCTATGGTCCCAGACCCCCCCCCCCCCACCACCCCCACCACCACCACCACCACCACCACCAAAAAAGCCCACCAGAACAATGAGAAGCAGGTAAGTTGGCAGGTTTTGGAAAGATGCAAATATCACAGAGTCATTGTCTTTGTTGACTTCAATTTCCCTAATATTGGTTCCCATCTCCTGATTCAAAAATGTTAAATGGGACACAATATGCTTGGTGTCCAGGAACGTTTCCTGACTTACTATGTGGTTGGGCCAGCTAGACGGTTTGCCATACTGTATCTAGTACAAGGTAATGAACCTGGTTCGGTGACAGAACTTTTCGCAGGTTTCCTTTTCGTAGATGGAGACCAGAACTAGGGAATTAGATTGAGGATGAGAGGGAAAGATTTAAAAGGAATATGAACAGCAATGTTCTTCATGCAGAGGCTGCTGATTATGTGGAGTGAGATGCCGCAGGGAGTGGCAGAAGCGGTTTGCACGAGTACATGGAGGGGCAGGGCATGAAGGGGTGTGGGCCCATCACAGGAAATTGGGACCATCGTGGTGGGCATCATCATCAGCATGGTCTCGTTGGGCCAAAGGGTCTGATTCCGTCGGGTATTGCTCTGTGACTCTATCATTGGGATGCGCTAGATATCACTGGACAGACACACAGACATGATGCAGTAACTGATGGAAATGGGGAAAGCTTGGTCCCTGGGCCAACCGCTACTCTGATATGGGGGATGGTGATACCATCATACTTTGTAAAGTAATCATACTCTCAATGACTGATTTGTCTGCTTGTTGTGTGCAATTCACAGAATCACCAGCAGGTGGAGGTTTCCTGTGCGGGGATAAAAGTGTAAGCAAGAAGACGACAATCAATAATCGTTGGTCAGAATCAGAATGGACACAGGTATAATCACTGGGATCTGTATAATTAAACGTATAATTATAAAAAAGGCCAGTGAAAGAGACATACACGGGTGCTAACGGGAACAGAGAGAAATGCCATCTAATGGGTTCATCAATCCTGTAAAGCGGCCTTGAGCACTGGAACAACCAAACAGGTACAGCACTGCAAATGGTCGAATTAGTCTTCTCCCCATGCAAAGCTTTATGAGGAAAGGGATCAGGAGGCCCTGAATCAGGCGGCTATGGATGAAATGCTGACAGCTTTATGACAACGGTTCTTGTAGGCGATGTAAGAGTCCAGGGAACAGACAGGATCTGTTTCACCAGTAGACTGTTTCTAAAGTGGTAGATTCCTCTACCTTGCAATTATAAAGGTAACATCGGATGATTGGCAGATTTCCAGGAGTTCACAAATGCGAGAGTCTAGTTTGTGTTCTGGAATGGCGTCAGTCAATTTCTCATCAGTTTTCGCTGTTGTTGCCCAGAGGAGATGAGGGAAGTTTCTGTAGTGTGTTTTCCTGGCTGACATGAAGGGGATAGTGAGAGGTGGTGTTGGATCAGGAGACAGCTCTTTGTAGATAAGTTGTATTTGCTGACCTTATGGTCTGTTCTGATGTGTTCTGTTATTCACTGATGAATGTTTGGCCTGAGGACCAAAGGTGAATTGGTTTCGTCAAAAAAATATTTCACGTTATTCGGTGAAATGGGACAGGACTCTGAAGTATATAGAGAAAACTAGTAGACAGTGTGTGAGGGAGGATAGGCAGGGGGCAGAGATCAGGAGTACTCAGACCAAAGATGTAGGGGACAAGGAAGAAAAAGATAACAAAGTTGTTCGCTACATTAAGGATAAAAAGAGAGTAAGAGGTGGAGAGTTTCTTAAATGCATCTATTTTAATGCTAGGAGCATTGTAAGAAAGGTGGATGAGCTTAGAGCATGGATCGATACCTGGAAATATGATGTTGTAGCTATTAGTGAAACCTGGTTGCAGGAGGGGTGTGATTGGCAACTAAATATCCCAGGATTTCATTGCTTCAATGATAGAATAGGAGGGGCAGGTGTTGCATTGCTTGTCAGAGAAAATATAACAGCGGTCCTCTGGCAGGATAGATTAGTGGACTCATCCAGGGAGGCTATTTGGGTGGAATTGAGGAATAGGAAAGGTGTAGTGACACTTATAGGGGTGTATTATAGACCACCTAATGGGGACCAAGAACTGGAGGAACAAACTTGTAAAGAGATAGCAGATATTTGTAGTAAGCATAAGGTTGTGATTGTGGGAGATTTTAATTTTCCACACATAGACTGGGAAGCCCATTCTGTAAAAGGGCTGGATGGTTTGGAGTTTGTCAAATGTGTGCAAGATAGTTTTTTGCAACAATACATAGAGGTAACAACTAGAGAAGGAGCAGTGTTGCATCTCCTCTTAGGCAATGAGATAGGGCAGGTGACGGAGGTATGTGTTGGGGGGCACTTTGGGTCCAGTGATCACAATACCATTAGTTTCAGTGTAATTATAGAGAAGGATAGGACTGGACCCAGGGTTGAGATTTTTGATTGGAGAAAAGCTAACTTTGAGGAGATGTGAAAGGATTTAGAAGGAGTGGATTGAGACAATTTGTTTTATGGGAAGGATGTAGTAGAGAAATGGAGGTCATTTAGAGGTGAAGTGTTGAGGGTACAGGATCGTTTTGTTCCTGTTAGGTTGAAATGAAAGGTTAAAAGTTTGAGAGAGCCATGGTTTTCAAGGGATATAGGAAACTGGGTTCGGAAGAAGAGAGGGATTTACAATAAATATAGGCAGCTTGGAGTTAATGAGGTGCTCGAGGAATATAAATAATGTGAAAAGAATCTTAAGAAAGAAATGAGAAAAGCTAAAAGAAGATACGAGGCAGCTTTAGCAAGTAAGGTGAAAATAAATCCAAAAGGTTTCTACAATTATATAAATAGCAAAAGGATAGTGAGGGATAAAATTGGTCCCTTAGAGAATCAGAGTGGATGGCTATGTGTGGAGCCAAAAGAGATGGGGGAGATTTTGAACAATTTCTTTTCTTCAGAATTCACTAAGGAGAAGGATATTGAATTGAGTAAGGTAAAGGAAACAAGATGGGTAGTTATGGAGTAAACTTAGCAATTATTGGCCTTTGAGTTTGACGTCAGTGGTGGGTAAATTGATGGAAGATATTCCTAGAGATGGTATATATAATTATCTGGATAGACAGGGTCTGATTAGGAACAGTCAACGTGGATTTGTGCATGGAAGGTCATGTTTGACAAACCTTATTGAATTTTTTGATGAGGTTACGAGGAAAGTTGACGAGGGTAAAGCTGTGGATGTTGTCCATGTGGACTTCAGTAAGGCCTTTGACAAGGTTCCACACGGAAGGTTAGTTAGGTAGGTTCAATCGTTAGGCATTAATATGGAAGTAGTAAAATGGATTCAGCAGTGGCTGGATGGGAGATGCCAGAGAGTAGTGGTGGATAACTGTGTGTCAGATTGGAGGACGGTGTGCAGCAGTGTGCCTCAGGGATCTGTACTGAGTCCAATGTTGGTTGTCATATACAAACATTTGTATATTAATGATCTGGATGATGGGGTGGAAAATTGGATTAGTATGTATGCAGATGATACTAAGATAGGTGGTGTTGTGGATAATGAAGTAGGTTTTCAAAGCTTGCAGAGAGATTTAGTTCAGTTAGAAGAGTGGGCTGAAAGATGGCAGATGGAGTTTAATACTGATAAATGTGAGGTGCTACACTTTGGTAGGACTAATCAAAATAGGACATACGTGGTAAATGGTAGGGCATTGAAGAATGCTGTAGAACAGAGGGATCTAGGAATAATGGTGCATAGTTCCCTGAAGGTGGAATCTCATGTGGATAGGCTGGTGAAGAAAGTTTTTGGTATGCTGACCTTTATTAATCAGAGCATTAAGTTTAGGAGTTAGGATGTAATGTTGAAATTGTACAACGCATTGGTAAGGCCAAATCTGGAGTATTGTGTACAGTTCTGGTCACTGAATTATAGGAAAGATGTCAACAAAATTGAGAGAGTACAGAGGAGGTTTACTAAAATGTTGCCTGGGTTTCATCTCCTAAGTTATAGAGAAAGTTTGAACAAGTTATGTCTTTATTCTTTGGAGTGTAGGAGGTTGAGAGGGGACTTGATAGAGGTGTTTAAAATTATGAGGGGGATTGATAGAGTTGACGTGGATAGGCTTTTTCCATTGAGAATGGGGGAGATTCAAACAAGAGGACATGAGTTGAGAGTTAAAGGGCAAAAGTTTAGGGGTAACATGACAGGGAACTTCTTTACTTAGAGAGTGGTAGCTTCCAGCAGAAGTGGTTGAGGCAGGTTTGATGTTGTCGTTTAAAGTTAAATTGGATAGAACCATCCTCACAACATCCACCCGATCTCGGCCTTTCAACATACGATGGGATTCAATGAAGTCGTCATTCATTTTAGTTTGAACAGACCCTGAGCCATCAAACATTCCTCGTACGATAAGCCATTAAGTACTACAATCATTTTCGTGAATGCCCTGTGAACCTTCTCCAAGGTCAGCACATCTTCTTTTAGGTAACGGACCCAAAACTGCTCAAATTACCACTTGTGGGACTACACGTGCCTTAAAATGGCTCGGCACGACAGCTTTTGCTTTTGTATTAGCCGTCTTGAAATGAATGCTAACATTGCATTTTCCTTCCTCCTCACGGATGGAACTTATAAACTAGCCTTCAGGGAATCCTGCTAGAAGACTTACAATTACCGTTGCAACTCGGAGTTCTGAACTTGAAAAGAAGCAATTCCAATACTGTCCCCTGAGAAACACCACCACATCACCAGCGGCCAATTGGAAAATACACCTTTGTTTCCACTCCTTGCCTCCTGCCAATCAGCCAATCGTTTTATGTTTGTATATTTCCTGTGATACCATGAGCTTTTATCTTGTTAAGCAGCCTCTCGATTGTGCAGCACCTTATCAATGGCCTCCTGCATATCTAAGTATCAAACATCTGCTGAATTTCATTTGTCTATCTTCTCAGTTATTTCCTCAAAAATGACAGGAGACTTGTCAGGCAGAGATATTTCCTAAAGGAAACCATGCTGGCTTTGGCCTACTTTACCATGTGCCTGCAAGTACACTGAAACATCATTCTTAGTAATGGATCCCAAGTCCCCAACCACTGAAGTCAGGTAAATGGTCTATAATTTCCTTCTTTTGTCCTCCCTCTCTTCTTAAGGAGTGGAGTGACTTCTGCAATTTTCTAGTCCTCGGACATCATTCCAAATTCTAGTGCTTCCTAAATAATCACTACAAATGTCTCCATAATGTCTTCAGCTGCCACTTTCATGAAATGGGGCATAGCCCATCTGTTCCAGGTGACCTATCTACCTTGTGTTGGGCACATGGCCAAGTCGTTAAGGTGTTCGTCTAGTTATCTCAAGGTCGCCAGTTCGAGCCTCATCTGTGGCAGTGTGTTTGTGCCCTTGAGTAAGGCACTTAATCACACATTGCTCTAGTCTGTGCAAGGAGTGGTGCCCCACACGGACATCCAGTCTGCGCCTTGTAAGGCATGAAAATGCCTGATGCAGGCCTCTCATGGTCTGAGTCGACGTTCCCTCCCCTCCCTATCTACCTTAAGGCTTTTCAACTACCCAACACCTTCTCATTAGTAATAGCAACTACAGTCAATCCTGCCTCGACACTGTACAATTTCGGGAAGACTGTGGTGTTTTCCACAGTGAAGACTGAAGCAAAATAATTATTAAGATTATCCGCCATTTCCTTGTTGCCATTATTACTTCTCCAGTGTCATATCCACTATTACCCCTCTTTCCTGAAGCTAATTGCCTTTGGCTGTCTAAGTGCCAACCATTTTGATTGCCTCCAGGAATGTATTATTATGTCTCGACTCTGTCCTGCCACTGGATCCAGATGGGAATTGTGAAGAGAGAGTGAGGCTGATGCTACGCAACTCTCCCTCACTTAAATCCAAATCAAGCACTAGTCTCGACACCATCATAATGATGTCGAGGTCCTCACCAACATTAACGATGGACGAACAACTATTATGTATGATGCAAATGGTAACGCAAGTCAAATGGTTGGATTGGACTACTTGTGAGTGAATGGGAATGTATAATTGGCTTGGATGTCAGTGCCTCATTACCAGGTTGTTACACATAACAGATAGAGCAGACATTCAAGTCAAAGACCAAAATGTTGCGAAAACATATTCCGGTGGCATAAGACAGAATATCGCAAAATGTTATACAAGTAAAGGATGCCGGACAAAGGTGGAACATTTAAAAAATCATCGGTGACAGAATTGATCAGAACTGAATTGACTTTACTTTTACATCCTTCACACACGAGGAGTAAAAATCTTCAAGTTACGTCTCTGTCTAAATGTGCAATATGCAATCATACTAATTTATAATAACTTATAATAAATAGAACAGTCAATGTAACATAGAATGTAACAACGTAACACTTAAATCAAGCTAATCAGTCTGATGGTCTGGTGGAAGAAGCTGCCCCGGACCCTGTTTGCCCTGGCTTTTATGCTGCGGTACCACTTCCCGGATGGCAGCAGCTGGAATAGATTATGGTTGTTGTGACTTGGGTTTTCAATGATCCTTCAGGCCCTTTTTTCACACCTGTCTTTGTAAATGTCCAGAATCATGGGAAGTTCACAACTACAGATGCACTGGGCTGTCTGCACCACTCTCTGCAGAATCCTGCAATTAAGGGAGTTAGAGTCCCCATAACAGGCATTTCAGGATGCTCTCAATTGTGCCCCTGTAGAAAGTTCTTAGGATTTAGGGGCGCAAACCAAACTTCTTCAACCGTCTGAGGTCAAAGAGGCGTTGTTGTTCCTTTTTCACTGGACAGCTGGTGTGTACAGACCACGTGAGATCTTTGGTGATGTGGAATCTGAGAAACTTGAGGCTGTTTACCCTCTCAATCACAGATCCATTGCTATTAATAGGGTTCAGCCCGTTTCCATTCCTCCTGTAATCCAACATCAGCACCTTTGTTTTTCGCTTTTTTGCAACATTAAGGGAAAGGTTGTTTTCTTGACAACACTGTGTCAGAGGGATGACTTCTTCCCTGTAGGCCACCTCGTTATTGTTTGAGATAAGACGAATCAATGTAGTGTCATCGGCAAATTTAATTAGCAGATTAGAGCTATGGGGGCGACACAGTCATGGGTACACAGAGAATAAGGGCTGATTTATACTTCTGTGTCAATGCGTCGCCGCAAAGCTGATGCAGAACCCTACACGAGAGTTTGTGTTGCTGCGACGCGCACCTCTCCCAAAATGTAACCACGTGTCATGGCAATGCAGAACGCAAGCTGTGATTGGTCCGCTTGGTAGCATCGCATTTCATCCTACGCTGCAATAGGTTCCCATTGGGTGACTGAAGGGCAGGGAAGGAACTCTGGCTGCAATGCTTTCCATAAAGCTTTACAGACCTCCGAAATTATGGAGGACACATTTCGCATGAAAAAAGACGCTCACGTCTTGTTTACCCCGAGACTACTATGAAGCCTTGCGCGGGCAGGTGAGTGCGCATGCGTGAAGTGCGCGAATTGCAGAGCGACGCAGACACACCAACGCACAAGTATAAATGCTCACAACACTCGTAGGCCACTTGCGTAGGTTACGGCGCGCAGTTAACGCAGAAGTATAAACCAGGCTTAAAGGAGCGGACTTAGTACACAGCCCTGAGGGGCTCCTGTGTGGAGAGTCAGAGGGATGGAGGTGGGGGAGCCCACTCTTACCACCTGTCAGTGATCTGACAGGAAGTCCGGGATCCAGATGCACAAGGCAGGGACAAGGCCGAGGTCTCTGAGCTTCCTGTCGAGCCTGGAGGAAATTATGGTGTTGAATGCAGAACTGTAGTCCAAGAACAGCATTCTCACATAAGCATCCTTCTTCTCCAGATGTGTAAGGACGGTATGTAGAACAGTGGCTATTGTGTTGTTGGTCAATCAGTTGTGTTGGCAGGCGAATTGCCTGGGGTGCATTTTAGGTGGTAGGGTTAGTGCAGTTGCAGTCCTCTTAGAGCATTGCGGTGAGTGCGACAGGACGCCAGTCGTTCAGACATCTTACCTTGGTCTTTTTTGGTACAGTGTCAATGGTGGATAATTTGACACAGGAGGGCACTCTACACTAGGAGAGGGAGAGATTAAAAATGTCTGTAAACATACCTGCCAGCTGTACTGCGCACATCTTAACTATTGGCCTTGGGATGCCTTCTGATCCCGCAGCCTTGCGACTGTCCACTCGTTGGAACCATCTGCGTACCAGAGCCTCGGAGATGACCGGGTTGCAGTTTGTAGCCGTGGCTTTCCTGGGAGGCTCAGAGTTAGTGACATCGAACTGAGTGTAAAAGCGACTGAGCTCATCTGGGAGAGAGGCTGCACCACTGCGTTTGGCTTTGAGGTCTGCGATGGTGTGCAACACTCGCCACAAGTCACATGTGCTATTCAGAGAGACTCATGACTCGGTCTTGTCCCTGTGTGTGGTTTCCCAGCCTTGATGGCTTTGCACAGTTTGTAGCTGCTTTTCTTGATCTCCTGCTGATTATTGGCAAGGTAAGGTCTGTGTCGCGCAGTAAATCCTGCTCGCAAGGAACTATTGATCCAGGGTTTCTGGTTTTGAAGGCCCTAACTGGCTTCTGGGGGACAACATCATCGATGCATTTCCCGATGAAGCACGTGACTCTATCCCTAATCTCGAAGAGATCTTCATAAGACCATAAGACAAAGGAGCAGAAGTCGGCCATTCGGCCCATCGAGTCTGCTCCGCCATTTTATCATGAGCTGGTCCATTCTCCCATTTAGTCCCACTCCCCTGCCTACTCACCATAACCTTCGATGCCCTGGCTACGCAGATACCTATCAATCTCTGCCTTAAATACACCCAATGACTTGGCCTCCACTGCTGTCTGTGGCAACAAATTCCATAGATTCACCACCCTCTGACTAAAAAAATTTCTAAGCATTTCTGTTCTGAATGGGCGCCCTTCAACCCTTAAGTCATGCCCTCTCGTACTAGAATTCCAATGACATTCCAATGTTCGTCATGGAAGCAATCCTGCAGCATGGAGACCGATTGGTCGGACCAACAGTGGACATCTTGTATCAGTTTCTGCCTGTACGTCAGGAGAAACAGGATCAAACAGTGATCTGATTTTCCAAAAGCTGGGCGTAGGAGAGCTTTGTAAGCGTTGCGGAAGGGAGAGTAGCAGCAGTCGAGTGTGCTATCTCCCCGAGTGCTCACCCAGATGTACTGACAAAACTTTGGAGAGAGTTCCGTCAGCGACGCTCGATTAAAATCACCGGCGATGATGAAGGCAGCCTCTGGGTGTGCAGTCTCCAGCATGTTGATGGTCTTGTACAGTTCCTTAAGAGCTAGGTCAGCATCAGCCTGCGGTGGAATGTACACTGCTGTGATGATAACAGCCGTGAACTGCCTGGGCAGCCAGTAGGGGCTACACAGTGGCGCCAGTTATTCCAGGTCGGGAGAACAAAAGAATTTGAGGGCATGCACATTCCGGGGATCGCTGTAAGCACTTTTGACCATGAAGTATATCCTTCCTCCATTACTCGTCCCAGAGAGGTTTTTTGACTATCTGCCCAGAACAGGGAGAACCCAAAGGGTTCGATAGCGAGGTCTGGTATTTCCATCATCAGCCAGGTCTCCACGAGCCACAAAATGTTACATACCTTTGTTTCCCACTGGTAGAAGATTCTGGCTGTCAGTTCACACAGCTTGTTGTTCAAGGGTATGCGAGGGAGCCTTGGCCGATTAGCACGCAGTCTCAGCCACACCAGGATGCCATCCCTTCTCCCTTGCCTCCGGCGCTTGTTCCGATGCCGTGGCGTTGTCAAGATGAGTCTCCCATGGATCGCGCGAGCAGGGGGTCCCAGTGTAGGAAAGGCGGCACCTAGTGGGTAAGTACCATCTTTCCGATGTACAGAAGTGTCAGTCCATTGTATGTGATGTGACTATCAGCTACTTGAACAGAAAATGCGAAGAAAATTGTAGAAGTTAGTAGTATACTGAAGATTTGGAACAGAGCTCTCAACACGGCCACCGTACGCAGCGTCATCTTTTTGCATCTAATTTTTTAAATCCATCTTGAACAATCGGTCTCCAACCAGATCGCATGCTACGTTTTTTCTTTTCATCTCCCGCTGAACCAAAACCAATCTTATTGTTCCTAATGAAAAAAACCTCCTGCTAATTGATGGCACACATTCAACATCATCCCTTATCTTCAACAATAACCGAAGGAGGCTAAAAGCAAAACAGTCCCCTCCTACAGAACTACCAGACGAAACACCTGCAGTATAACAGCAAAGACGTGAACCAGGGCATTACACATTCATCACAGGAATAAAATGAACGTAATCATTGGAGAATGCATAACCGCATACAACTAAATCTCACTTAACAACGACTCGTGGAGTGATGATCGGCAAGGTCATGGGGACATTTTTTGGAACCACATTCACACAGTATTCCCCACTGCCAGACATGTTCACTGGCTTCAGCAGCAACAACCTGTTGAAGATGATTAACTCAGCCCGCAATGTTTATGCATTATCAATAGACACGGTGTTTACTGATCCACTGGGCAATTGTTTCCCATTAAAATTCAGTTTTCCACTGCTGAGTTCGGCTGCACAGAAAGGAAAACATTTCCCCGCCAGTGACATTTATCTGGTTCTGCTCTATGTGGATGAGACTCACCTGAGGAAGAGCAGATATAGATAGACTACAGAACTGTACTTAGCTCAATAACTGCAGATCCTTAGGGACTGTTTGGCTCAATAAGATTGTATCTTGTAACCGACTCTTCTTTCCTACAACCACCCGCTGCACTGTTTGATTTCCTGACTATCTGAGAGAGTGTCGTTCACCCGCAGGTAGGAAGAGACAAAGAACAAGCACTGAGAAATCATCCCAACAGCAGGGCCTATCTCTGTTACACTCGGAGACTGAGCCGTAGATATTGGTCTTCGGTTCAAATGATTGGATTATGGCGTCATAAATGGCAGAGCCAATTGAATCAGCCCCAATCAAAGGACAAATACTCTTTGAATATTTAGTTCAAATGTTGTTAACTGTTCTGCAGTTATCTGCCAGTGTGCTCAAATAGATTATTATCTGTTTGAAGTATATATCAGTCGAAGCAAGCAGCTGAGAAGAAGGGAGTGAGGAAATCAAGTAGAAAAAGTTTTTTTTTAAACACTGCTCGGGGAGAAGGGTCTGCACTGCGCAGGCGCGTGACGTAGTGCGCCAGGGTTTAAAAACAGACCACCATATACAGCGACCATCGTTGTAGCGGCCATCGTCAGAGTGGACTGAGTCAGAGTGGGACGGCTTTGGCTCAACAGGCTTTGGCGAGAACGGGCAGAGGCCAGGGTAGGTTCCCATTAGTTTTTTTGTTCAGATTGTCTAGCGTAGAGAGAATGCCAGGCAGGATGTTGGAATGCTCCTCTTGCAGGATGTGGGAAGTCACGGAGCCCTCCGGTGTCCCTGACAACGACACCTGCAAGAAGTGCATCCAGCTGCAGCTCCTGACAAACCGAGTTAGGGAACTGGAGCAGGAGCTGGAGGACCTGCGGATCATTCGGGAGAATGAGGAGATTATAGATAGCAGCTACAGGGAGGTAGTTACGCCAAAGGAGCAGAGGACAGGTAATTGGGTTACCGCAAGGCGAGGGAAGAGGAAAAGGCAGGCAGAGCAGGGTTCCCCTTTGGCCATTCCCCTCAACAACAAGTATACCGCATTGGATACTGTTGGAGGGGATGAGTTACCTGGGACAAGCTGCAGTAGCTGGATCTCTGGCACTGAGTCTGGCTCTGCAGTGCAGAAGGGAGGGTGGAAAAAGAGGAGAGCGGTAGTGATAGGGGATTCGATAGTTAGAGATACAGATAGGAGGTTCTGTGGTCGTGACAGAGAATCCAGGATGGTTTGTTGCCTCCCGGGTGCCAGGGTCGAGGATGTCTCTGATTGATTGCATGACATTCTGAAGTGGGAGGGTGATCAGCCAGATGTCGTGGTGCACATTGGTACCAATGACATAGCAAGGAAGAGTGAGGAGGTCCTGGAGAGTGAGTATAGAGAGCTTGGTAGGAAGTTGAAAAGCAGGACCTCAAGGGTGGTAATCTCAGGATTGCTACCTGTGCCAGGTGCCAGTGAGGGTAGGAATAAGATGCTCTGGAGGAGGAACAAGTGGCTGAGGAACTGGTGTAGGGGGCAGGGTTTCAGATTTCAGGATCATTGGGATCTCTTCTGGGGCAGGTTGGACCTGTACAAGGGAGACGGGTTACACTTGAACTACAGGGGGACCAAGATCCTTTCAGGGAGGTTTGTTAGTGCTATTGGGGAGGCTTTAAACTAGATTTGTAGGGGGATGGGGAGGTTTTAAACTAGATTTGCAGGGGGATGGGAACCAGAGTGCCAGAGCTGACAGTGAGGCTGGGGTGAAAATAAATGATGTTAAAAGTTCAAGCAAAGCCGCAAATAGAAAGGTTGTGAGTGGTGGTAAAAATCTTCTGCGGTGTATATATTTCAATGCTAGGAGTATTGCGGGGAAGGCGGACGAGTTGAGGGTGTGGATTGACATGTGGAATTATGACGTTATAACAATTAGTGAAACTTGGCTACAGGAGGGGCAGGACTGGCAGCTTAATATTCCAGGGTTCCGATGTTTCAGATGTGATCGAGGCAGAGGACTGAAAGGTGGGGGAGTAGCATTGCTTGTTAGGGAAAATATTACAGCAGTGCTCAGGCAGGACAGATTAGAGGGCTTGTCCACTGAGTCCTTATGGTGGAGCTGAGAAACAGGAAAGGTATGGCCACATTAGTGGGATTGTATTACAGACCACCCATAGTCAACGAGACTTGGAAGAGCAAATCTGCAGAGAGATAGCAGGCAACTGCAGGAAACATAAAGTTGTGGTGGTAGGGGATTTTAATTTTCCATATATTGATTGGGACTCCCATACTGTTAGGGGTCTAGATGGTTTAGAGTTTGTAAAATGTGTTCAGGAAAGTTTTCTAAATCAATATATAGAGGGACCAACTAGAGGGGATGCAATATTGGATCTCCTGTTAGGAAACGAGTTAGGACAAGTGACAAAAGTCTGTGTAGGGGAGCACTTTGGTTCCAGTGATCATAAGACCATTAGTTTCAACTTGATCATGGACAAGGATAGATCTGGTCCTAGGGTTGAGGTTCTGAACTGGAAGAAGGCCAAATTTGAAGAAATGAGAAAGGATCTAAAAAGCGTGGATCGAGACAGGTTGTTCTCTGGCAAGGATGTGATCGGTAAGTGGGAAGCCTTCAAAGGAGAAATTTTGAGAGTGCAGAGCTTGTATGTTCCTGTCAAGATTAAAGGCAAAGTGAATAGGAATAAGGAACCTTGGTTCTCAAGGGATATTGCAACTCTGATAAAGAAGAAGAGAGAGTTGTATGACATGTATTGGAAACAGGGAGCAAATAAGGTGCTTGAGGAGTATAAAAAGTGCAAGAAAATACTTAAGAAGAAAATCAGGAAGGCTAAAAGAAGACATGAGGTTGCCTTGGCAGTCAAAGTGAAGGATAATCCAAAGTGTTTTTACAGGTATATTAAGAGTAAAAGGATGGTAAGGTATAAAATTGGCCCTCTTGAAGATCAGAGTAGTCGGCTATGTGCGGAACCAAAAGAAATGGGGGAGATCTTAAATGGGTTTATTGCGTCTGTATTTATGAAGGAAACTGGCATGAAGTCTATGGAATTAAGGGAAACAAGTAGTGAGATCATGGAAACTGTACAGATTGAAAAGGAGGAGGTGCTTGCTATCTTGAGGAAAATTAAAGTGAATAAATCCCCAGGACCTGACAGGGTGTTCCCTCGGACCTTGAAGGAGACTGGTGTTGAAATTGCGGGGGCCCTAGCAGAAATATTTAAAATGTCAGAGTCTACGGGTGAGGTGCCGAAGGATTGGAGAGTGGCTCACGTTGTTCCGTTGTTTAAAAAAGGATCGAAAAGTAATCCAGGAGATTATAGGCCGGTAAATTTGAAGTTGGTAGTGGGTAAGTTATTGAAGGGAGTACTAAGAGACAGAATCTACAAGCACCTGGATAGACAGGGACTTATTAGGGAGAGTCAGCATGGCTTTGTGCGTGGTAGGCCATGTTTGACCAATATATTGGAGTTTTTCGAGGAGGATACCAGGAAAGTGGATGAAGGGAAGGCAGTGGATGTTGTCTACATGGACTTCAGTAAGGCATTTGACAAGGTCCCGCATGGGAGGTTAGTTAGGAAAATTCAGTCCCTAGGTATATATGGAGAGGTGGTAAATTGGATTAGACATTGGCTCGATGGAAGAAGCCAAAGAGTGGTGGTAGAGAATTGCTTCTCCGAGTGGAGGCTTGTGACTTGTGGTGTGCCACAGGGATCATTGCTGGGTCCATTGTTATTTGTCATCTATATCAATGATCTGGATGATAATGTGGAAAATTGGATCAGCAAATTTGCTGATGATACACAGATTGGAGGTGTAGTAGACAGTGAGGAAGGTTTTCAGAGCCTGCAGAGGGACTTGGACCAGCTGGAAAAATGGGCTGAAAAATGGCAGATGGAGTTTAATACAGACAAGTGTGAGGTATTGCGCTTTGGAAGGACAAACCAAGGTAGAACATACAGGGTTAATGGTAAGGCATTGAGGAGTGCAGTGGAACAGAGGGATCTGGGAATACAGATGCAAAATTCCCTAAAAGTGGCGTCACAGGTAGATAGGGTCATAAAGAGAGCTTTTGGTACATTGGCCTTTATTAATCAAAGTATTGAGTGTAAGAGTGGAATGTTATGATGAGGTTGTATAAGGCATTGGTGAGGCCGAATCTGGAGTATCGTGTTCAGTTTTGGTCACCAAATTACAGGAAGGATATAAGTAAGGTTGAAATAGTGCAGAGAAGGCTTACAGGGATGTTGCCAGGACTTGAGAAACTCAGTTACAGAGAAAGGTTGAATAGGTTAGGACTTTATTCCCTGGAGCATAGAAGAATGAGGGGAGATTTGATAGAGGTATATAAAACTATGATGGGTATAGATAGAGTGAATGCAAGCAGGCTTTTTCCACTGAGGCAAGGGGAGAGAAAAAACAGAGGACATGGGCTAAGGGTGAGGGGGGAAGTTTAAAGGGAACATTAGGGGGGGCTTCTTCACACAGAGAGTGGTGGGAGTATGGAATGAGCTGCCAGATGAGGTGGCAAATGCGGGTTCTTTTTTAACATTTAAGAATATATTGGACAGATACATGGATGGGAGGTGTATGGAGGGATATGGTCCATATCAGGTCAGCAGGACTAGGCAGAAAATGGTTTGGCACAGCCAAGAAGGGCCAAAAGTCCTGTTTTTGTGCTGTAGTTTTTCTATGGTTTCTATGGTTTTCTATCTCAAACTGAATGTTCCTCACCAGCCGGTGTGAAGAGATGAAGAACAAGAGCTCCATCACTGCCACACCGAGAGAATGCTCCTGTCTCTGTTACACTTGGAGACTGAGGTGCATTTTCTGGTCTCTGTGCCAGTTCACTAGTGTCTGTCATCTGAAAAGCCAGACTGAATGGATCGTCGAGTGAGAAGGTGGAGAAGGAAATAACCCAAAACACAGAAGTAGCAGAAGGCCTTTCAGCCCTAACTCTCCTTCTGTCATGCTTTACCAGCTCATGTGACATTTTCCTCAGGGGGTGGGGTGCGGGACACACTCCAGTCCTCATTGAGGTGGTGGAAGTGGTGAGCAGGTTCAACCAATCTGCTTGGCCTCGCATATTTATACATTCACATCAGCGGGTGTACTTGCTTAGGAGATTAAAGAGGAGACTGGAAAATGTCGACAGATCTGAACAGCATTCCAGCTGGTTTCAACACCGGCTAGTATACAGGCTCCAAAGCACAGGATCGACAGAGATTGCAGAAGGTTGTAGACACAATCACTTCTACCACATATCTCACCATCATAGTCATAGCACTGTTACGTACCCTGTAACAGATTAAAGAACCAGCAGAAATGGAAAACACCTTGGAGTCTGGTATTGCTGTTAACTAATGCTATTTTATTGGTAACTACGCAATACAGTAATATAAATTCAGATAAATCAAACAGGTTAGCAAAGTTCATGCATATATAAGTGTGGAAATATAAAAACCAAGCTTCTTCAAGCCTAGGGAGTAAATGGATACAGTCTTACGACGATGGGTAAATGAAATCAGTTCAGTTCGTGGTATTGAGTTCAGTAATGATGGAGAGAGAGAGAGGTGTCGTGGTTGTCTGAGTAAGCCGATGCCATCGATCCTTCCTGTTGTCCTCCGAAACTTCCAAGTTAGCCAAACTTGACCAACTTAAGAGCACCGTCTTCGAGTGATAGTCTACCAATCCAGGCAAAGGTTAGACACACTGGTAGACTCCACAGGGTCTCTCTTTCACGCACTAATAATCACAGATCGATCCCTCACGATCGATCCTCAGTCCCACTCTCGTGGGCACCTGAACAGGATAGTGGTAACTTCACCTTACCTTAGTGCATCTGCGTGTCCTGTGAAACAAGCAATTACGCTAGTTCAGATACTGTTGTGCTGAACACCAGCTGTCCATCAAGTAGCTCCTCCCTTCTCTCTCTGTAGGAACTCAGAAGCTAGCAGTGGCCTTGTAGAAATCCCGATCAAACTGTGAGCAGTCTTTGTCCATCTCTCTCTCTGTCTCACACACACACTCTCACACTCGGTGCTGTACAGCTGTGTGCTCTCTCTTTTTAAAAGCACAATCCATCATGAATAACTCAGGATATCGTCACAGCACAATACCAGGCCCTTTGACCCATATAGTCCACACGAAGTCATTAATCTGCCGAGTCGCATCCACCAGCACCTGTAACATAGAGAGCCCTCCGTATCCCACCCATCCATAGGTTTATTGCTTATTCATTTATTATCAGTGTTCTTTCTTTCTTTGTTGTTTTTGCACAGTTTGTTGTCTTTTGCACACTCTTGGTGTGGTACTTCACTGGTTCTATTATATTTATTATTACAGTGTATAGATTTATTCTGTCACAAGAAAATGAACCTCCGGGCTGTTTTATTGTGATATAAATGTGCAGTGATAATAAATTTAATTTGGAACTTGAAGAGTCCTTCAATGTAATGGATGAAGTAAAGTTGAGAGAACTTATTCCCCCCCCCCAATTCCTCACCCCTTTTGATGCGGCCTATGACTGTGGTGTCATTGGAACTCTGCTTAGCTACAAAATCATAAGTAGAACAAGGAAAAGAAACTTGTTTATTTTAAACTCTCACTTGTACTGAGGAGAATGTGGAACAAATATCATATTTAGCCAGCCACTTTAGGCACAGGTTAATCGAGCAGAAGATGCAACCGCCTAAGGGTACGCTCAATATTCGAGGACAGCTTCTGTCCAACTGTTGGAAGATTCAAGATGCAGGATTGTTTAATGATATTTGCAGCACACAAATGTAAGGGAAAACAAAGTAATTTTTATCTCAGATTCAATGCAGCACAAAAAAACAATAAAATGAAGGACACAATAATTTAAAATAACAATAAATGTAAACACATAAGATAGCTTGTATACATGGATTGGTTGTACATTCATAAGTTGATGCTCAGCGTAGTTGTGTCTGTACATACGGTGACTGACAGGAAATGATAAAGCAGTGGTGATGGCTGTGTGGAGGGGTGAGATAGTGGGTGGGGATGTTGATCAGCCTTACTGCTTGGGAAAAGACAAATATCGGACCCTGTATGACTAGATGGACTCCTGAACTCACAATCAAACTCGTTACGGCCTTGCACCATAATGTCTGCCTGCACCGCACTTTCTCTGTAAATGCAACACTTTATTCCGCATATGCTGGTGGACCACGGCGACCTGTTCTAGGCTGCTCTCAAAACTTCTAAACATTTGGCACTAGTTCTTACCTACTATTATCTATTTATACACACACACACATGCACATACACACACACACACACACACACACACACACACACACACACACACACACACACACACACAGCTTCAGCAATCAGATTTCGGAACTGTCCTTGAGCTCATGAACAGGACCTCAGAATTCTTCTTTTATTTGTTTGTTTCCTTATTTATTTACTTTCTTGTTTGTGAATTTATTTATATCGGCAATATTAGTTATTCGTTTCTGTGTTTCTTTCCTCGCTCACTTGTTTATTTTCTTATTCATTTTTCTTGTTTGTTTACTCATTTATTTATTTGTTCATTCATTTGCTTACTTAAGTAAGAAGTAAGTTCATAAATACTTATCTACTTACTGCGGTCTGCGAGCGTTTAGGTCAGCAATGAAGGTCCTGCAAGCACATCTTCACGACGTTAATTGAGTTGCAGCTTCTAAGAGACAGTATTAAGCAACTGAAGCTGCAGCTGGGTGAACTTTGACCAACACAGAAGAATGAGGAGGTGATGGATATGTCACTCCTAAGCTCGAGAAAGCGGGTCCCTGGGTATCTGTCAGAAGATGGAAAAGGGATAGTTGACCTTTGCAGAACGCCCCTGTAGCCTTACCCCTCAATAATCAGTACACTGCTTTGAATACTATTAGAGGGTTGTCTTACCAGAAGGAAGCCGTATATGTCTCCAGCACTGAGTCTGGCTCTGTGGCTCAGAAGAAAATGGGGCGGGGGGGGGAGAACAGGAGTGCAATAGTGACAGAAGATTACTTAATTAGAAGAGTAAAAAGGAGATTCCATGGAGGTAAAGGGGACACCCAGATGATAATGTTGCTATCCTATTGCCAGGATCAGGGATATCTCGAATCGGGCCCATGGATTTTTTGTATTAAATCGTACATACTGGTGTCTGCATCTGAGAAAATCGAGGATCCAGTTGAACAGGGAGCTATTTGTGGTGCCTAATGATTTGTTTTGAGGGGGTGCTGAGTTGTACTCAATGTGAACCACTCTCACCTATGCATATTTATTGTACAGTTGTTCCAGTACTTAGTGACCAGCCAATTAAATTACATCTGGTGTCGACCAGCTGTGATGCTGGGCAATTTGGAAAAGAAATACTTCATTCCTCAGGCAGGGGTTCATGTTTTTCATGAGCAAACTCCCGAATCACTCCGTACAATGGATGCTAGTGCAATAAGATGTTAGGCTTTGAGCAGATAACCGCGATATTCTGCGGACCGGTATGACTACAGATTGCCTGAAACAACGTGGTACGTCAGACTGCTGAATGTAGACAATGAAGTCCATAGACTCAGCCAATTAGCCACCCAGGACAAACACTTTATTGGAATAGTATCTGGGGCCAGGCTGCTTTGTCTGTGTGCAAGTAAGGTGAGAACAGTCAGATTTTGGATTTCCGCTAATGTGGTCTAGGGATGAAACAACAGGCATTCTGGATAGTAGTGCATCAGTCGTCGAGTGTGCTGGGTCCTCAGGTGCCGCAGGTGATGTGCTGATGTAGTTGGGCCGAGACTTATTCAAACTACCTGATTAAAGGTGTCTGGCAAAGATATGAAAGCCGTCGCGGTATGTCATTTCTTGCTTCTTTATAATGATATTAAATACGCCCAGTGCTTGCTTGACATCTGCCTTTGGCAGTACATAAATGACAGTGAGGATCACGCCGGGGAACTCCCTCGGTATGTAGGATGGTCTGAGTCTGGAGAACAAGAATGAAACAAGAGCTCTATGTCGGAGCGCCGCTGCTTTGTTCTTGCCTGATGCTGCTGACCGGTCCATCTCAGTGAAACAGAAAACACAATAATCACTTGCTTCCCTCCAATACAGCAATCTTACCTCTAGGTCCTATGACTTACACTCCAGTGAAGGTACATTGGCCAGGAATAAATTGAATGACTGAATTGAGTTTTTTACTTACATCTTTCGTATACATTGTCATTGTCGTAGTCATACTTTATTGATCCCGTGGGAAATTGGGTTTTGTTACAGTTGCACCAACCAGGAAAATAGAGTATAAATATAGCAATGTAAAGCCATAAATAATTAAATAATAATATGTAAATTTTGCCAAATGGAAATAAGTCCAGGACCAGCCTATTGGCACAGGGTGTCTGACCCTCCAAGGGAGGAATTGTAAAGTTTGATGGCCACAGGCAGGAATGACTTCCTATGACGCTCTGTGTTGCATCACATACCTCTCCGTCTGAATGTGCAATGTGCAATTACTTATGGTAAATTATAAGGACTCTCTGAAGAAATCCCTTGGCGCCTGTCACATTGACCATCGCCAGTGGTCTAATCTAGACTCCGATTGCGAGGCCTGGCGACGCACCATTCACCGAACTGTCTCCTCCTTCGAGAACACACGCAGGGCCGGCATTAAGGACAAAAGGAGAGGGAGGAAGAACCGTGACACAGCAGCACCAAACCCAGAACAGAATTTCCCTTGCAGCTGCTGTGGCCGGTCCTGCCTATCCCGTATTGGCCTCATCAGCCACCAGCGAGCCTGCAGCAGACGTAGGCAGCCCCCTTCCTAAATCTTTGTTTGCGAAGCCAAGCCATGATGATGATAATAACACGAACAACAGGACAGTCCATACAATATAGAAATACAATTGTATCAGGGTGAGTTAATCAGTCTGCTGGCCTGGTGGAAGAGGGTGTCCCTGAATCAACAGATTGGTGGATAGATGTAGGATAGAAGATTGGTTTACAAGAGGCGATCTGCGTTTTCAGCTGTATATAGGTTATAAATATCTGTAATTACTGAGCTACTGTGCGTACATTTCTCTAGTTTTTGCACCTTTGTCACTTTACCCTCATACGATTTGCTCTTCCTCAGGTGAGTCTCAGCATTTTACCATCAATGTAGAGCGCAGAAAAATATATGCAGCCATCGGGGGAGAAGCCTTCTTTTCAGTGCGGCCATCAGGGAAGATCTCAAGTGGAAGCTGGACCTTCAATGGGAAAACTATCTGTCAGTGGATCGATCAATTCGTGTCCATTGATAATCCCTATACATCGCGAGCTGAACTATTCACCTCCAATGGGTCGCTACTGCTGAAGTCGGTGAACGAGTCAGACAGTGGGGTGTACCGTGTGAACATGCTTCCAATCCGTGGCCCAAAAACCTTAGCGACCATCACTCTCGAAGTCACTGGTAAGTGAGACTTTGGTCTTGTTCGCTCATTTATTGAAGGGCTGCTCTTTTTTATTTGTTTTATCTCTACTTTCCAACTTACTCTGTTACACTGTAAGTCACTAATCTCTTGAAGGTTTATCTTTTGTTGATTAGGAAATGTTAGCCAATGCATAGGATAACTCTGCCCTACATTTACTATGGGATCTTGCCGGTTAGGCGTCGGCTGGATGGACAAAATAAGATCATGGGGGCTTGTGGGTGTGGAACCCAAGGCCGTGTGACCCTAGCTCAACCTAACTTTCACATCTGGCATGATTACACCAGTTTACTTTAAAAAAGAACTACTCTTCGATACAGAACTTATTTCAATTTTTCATTTGTTACCATTTAGTATTCGAACTGGATTATCTCATTACGCGTTTTGAATCACATTAATTCTTTAATGTGTGTGTGTTTGTGTGAGAGAGAGACTGTATGTGTGTACTTGTGTTTTTGTGTGTTTGGTATTGAGTTGATATCGCTTTGTATGAACTTGTGGGCAGTTTAACCCCTGCCCGTCAGCTGAAGTGTTCTGTGACGCCCCGGAACACACTGCCAACAATGTCACAGCTCTGGAACACAGAAAGACTATTTCAAAATAGACATACAACACAGAAGTTCAGAATCAGAAGATAATCCCACGTTGAAATATACAACGATTAATAGGAAAACAGAGGTTGTGAAAAAATGTGTTTATCGGGGGTGAGAAGAATGTGTTTTGGCACCTGATGAAATTAGCAACCTGATCAAATGTCACGTGTGTAATGGCTCACGTGTTTAACTAGAAAGTTGCTTCTGTTGCTGCTGGCAAGGATGGAGTTCAGGTGAAGGATGCCCATTAGCTTTCAGTGCGAAGCAACTTCCAGAAAATCCATTCAACCACGCTAATTGTCCTGAAAAAAAAACTCATGATACAGCCAGTGCTGTGTAACCTGAGCTTCCAGATTCTGCTCAGCCATTTCAAATAACCACAGAGGAAAAACTTCTCTGGTGATGAAAAGACAAAATAATGCGGATGGCATAACTCTGAACTTAAAAAGACAAATTATCAGAAACATCAGCAAGCTATGCAGAAATTATGGAGAGAGAAATTTAACACAGTAGGCGTTCAGATGGATGACATTTCCTCAGATGCTGTTTTGAGAGATCAATAATGTTCTCAGCAAACCATGTTCTGTTCCTGTTCTGCCTTGGATCTGTGCTCCCAGATTCTCCAGAACGGGAGAATGTACGCACTGTCGCAACTTGACG